>NW_020956312.1:10532-63920 GCF_003031625.1 Empidonax traillii | reverse complement strand
TTGGAAAATCTATCTTCATGTAAAGGAACCACGTGCCCTCCTATCTACAGCTGCAGGCTAAACCTGCAGCTCACAGATGATTAATCCTGGAAAATAATGAGAATTCTGTGCACATTCACTTCTTCAAGAAGCAGACAGGGTTCTCCCCACCCAGAGGGACTTTCAGGTTACCAGAAAATATAAACACTGACAAGTCTTAAGACTTTTGCCCTCAGGCAAATCTGAAAAAAGCTCTTAAAATCTAATAGTTTATCACAGCAACAAGGCTAAGAGCTTCTCAAGAATACTATTTTGTTCCTGAAACCAAAAAGAGAACTGCTACAACTCCTAGAGCCATCTCATTTTCACCTATCACTGGGACAAGCCTGTCCCAAGAATTTGAACCACAGACCAAAATACAACTCTGAAGTGCCAAGTTGTTGGATACTGAATGCAAAAAGTATTTCAAGATAAGATAAATGGGCACAGTGAAAGTACCTTAAAGTTTCAGAGACCAAGCATTTCACGTCACATCATCAGTCACTGTTTCAGTTCACAGCAAAAATGACAAAAGGAGAAATTATTCAGGAGTTTTGTGACTCATTCACCAGTCTCAAGTACAGGGCTCCTCTTGCAAGCGTTTTAGACACCAAAACACTGTTAAGACTCTTCCCAAACAGTTGCTTTTAACTACTTTTTAAAGTTGCTTTTTAAGAACAAGACAGCCAGCTTAGGAGCGTAAAATATGCATTATTGTGTAACCAAACTGAGAGACACAACAGTCTCAGGAGAATCAGACAGATTCCAGCCCAATCTACCACAGCTCCACACAAACTTCTACCATCCCGTGCCCTTATCTGTATCTAAATTTCAAAATGCAGTTTAATAGTTACCTGGACCTCTGAATTGGAATCAACAGGTTGGAGCATAAACCAGTTCTCTTTTCCTGTGTAGTTGCATAAATCTTCTTTTCTGATTGACACCTTTCCTGAGGGAGGGAGAGATAAACATAAACATCACTTTCATCTGAATAGAGCGAATATTTATAGAGGTTTGAAGTTTGATCTTTTCCAAACTCTCTCTCTTTTAATGCTTTTTTTTAAGCTTATGATGTGACATAAAAAACCATGGAAACAAGGAATATCATGGATAAGTAAAGCAGAAAAGTATTTTATATAAAGCCTGATGACATTAATTACCATTTGTTATCTTAATTCTCACTAATAAGAAGATGAGGTAAAATAAAGAACACACTTGAGGCTGGAAATAACAGATCTGAGAGAACAGAAACGGCGTTGAAGGATGTTTGAACAGGAAACTGAAGTAGATGCCTTTTACTTTTCTGACTGCTCTTTGGAAAGCTGTTATTATACCAAATTATCTGGCATCCTGGTGCAAATTATTTCCTTCCTCAATTCAAATAATGGGAAGGCTTCTTCCAGGGCAGCTTTATAGCAACTGTATCCAAACATCAGCTGCAATAAAGGCATTATACAGTGGGGGAGAAGAAAAAAAACCACCTCCTGTAATTTTTCACCTAAGCTACAGAAGTGGCTGCAAAATACTTTGTAAGTCACTAAGTTACAGGTTGCACTGACAGAGAAAAAAATTATCTATAAATAGTTTTAAGGTTTATTCCACAATTCACTCTTTAAAGATCTTCCAGTAGCAACAATTATTCAAATTTCCAGTGAAGCAAAAGTAGAGAAGAAACCAGTAGAATAAAAAGAAAAAAAAAAGTACTGAGACCATAATAAGACTATAAAATGTCCTATTAGCCTAAAAAATAAACATATTTTAGTATAACCCTACAAAGCAAGGAAACAAAATCCCGCTTTTCAAAATGTAGAGAAACACTGAAGTGCACTAAGCACAGTGTTTTGAAAAATGCATCCCCAATAACTGTATCCCTAAATCCTCCAGATGCTGCCACTGGAAATGCCCAAGCGCTATGCAGGACACAGACAGCACCTCACTGACACTCACCTATCCGCAGGTCCTTCTGCAAAACACTTTTATCGTAAATGTAGAAGGACAACCACTGGAATGTTCTCGGGATCTCGAAGTAAAACTCTTCCCCAAAGTAAGGGCTGAAAAGGAAGACTGAGAGTTACAAGAGAACAGCACTTGACGCCCTTTATCTCGAAGATACGCATCAAAATGCTGCATTTCTGCTGCTGTCCCAGCCTGCAGCACTACACTCACCTGCCAAAGCCTTCCACAAGCATTTCATCACAGGAACACACAGTAACACTGCAGTGCTGCAGTGCCTGGGTATGTACAGGCAGGGGAGAAATGAGGGCACACACAGAGAGAGTGCTGTCTTCTCTGCAACTTCTGTTTCATTTTGCTGCCCTGAAATTGTTCCAGTTGGTTCTCTACCCATCCCAGATGACTTCCTGAGATACTCACAGGTTAAACCACATTAAACCCCAATTAATTTAATGACTGCAGGAACTGACATTCACTTAGCTCAAACTTCCATGTCAGACTTGCTGCTCAAAGACTCAGACTCGTGGAGGGAAGCCCTAAGCATTAGAAACTATAAACCAGAACAGTGAAACAGAGACTGTTCATCTCAAACACACAGGTTCTCCCTCAGGCTGAAATGATCACATTTGTGCAGCCAGTGAAGTTCAATGCAGTGTTTACAGTTCACCCCTCGTGTCCCTCTCCAGAACAGACTCTGGGTTCCTCTGTGTTCCACATCTCCCAAACAAAGTGTAGGCACCTTCACTCACAGGGTTTATACTCCCCCCACCCTTCAGGAGTGCTCATTGCTGCAATCACAGCCAGCAATCAGCACACTATTTCAGGACTGAACCAAACCACAGCGCTGCTTATGTCGCTGTAAGTGGTAAATTCTGAAAGTCAAGTGCATATACAAACAAAACTGCTATTTTAGAACAACCGAATTCTTAAAAGCCTTAAAATAGTTTCGATTCCAAGGTACTAACATCACCAGGGAAAGGTGTTCAGGTTCAGGAAACTTATTTTATTCAGAAAAGTACTGTGATAACAGTTAGACCACACCCAGAAACAAAGGTTGGGGTTTTATTTGTTTCCCAGTAAAGTAACATTCTGACACTCCTGTATTACTAAGCTAATACAGATATACTTATTTTTGGAACAAGCAGTTCACATTATTACCTGCTCAAAGGATATCAAGAAAAATAGGCCCCCATCCCTGTTCTCTTCCCTCCAAAATAATCACAGAAAAAGAAAACACCCATTAAAAAAGTGAAAAAGAAAAGCTTAAAACTAACTTAAAAAAACCTTGAAAACTTCTGGGAAAAGAACACAGTTGAAAAATCTAGTAGTGCAAATGTCTGGGACAGATGTTTAGAAACAAGAGCTTTAACTGCAGGAATTCACGATAAGGAATTTCACAAGTGAAAACATTCCTTTTCTATAGGCTTCAGGATAGGCAAATCAATATTAGCCTTCAACTACACTGAGAAATAATTTAAGAACTCTCAGTTGAAAAATTCACTTGTGGTTTTTCAGCTCCCCATTTCTTCACCCCTTATTAATAATTTCAATTTGCTTTGATTTCAAGGGCCGGGTTCTGCTCAGCAACCATGACTGAAGGTACAAATTCATGAGCATTACCTTCAGCAGCCCCAAACAGCCTCAGCTTCCTTACTGCCACCACTGCTCACTGTAACTGTATTGACACAATAACTCAGCTCAAAAAAGTCTGCAAGCAAGAGCAGGTCAACACTAGGAATATAAACAGAAGGTAACACGCAGTTTTATTCCTGTTGATGCATTTTCCCTAGCTCAATTAACACCACTGCTTTGTGAATCAGCTGGTGATTATTCTTTAGCAAAGTATGAGGCAGAGGGAGAGAATTTAAGGCAGAGAATACAAAGGATTCATAAAGAAATTCTTAGGTGAATACAGAACTGGCTGACTGGTACAATATAGGTTAAAGCAAGGAGGAATAATTAAAATGGAGAACTTACTCATCCTGTTCCTCAGGGATTCAGTCAGTTTAGAACTTTCATTTGTGACTTTGATGCAAGAACTTTAAAGAGCGTGACGGATACAAACCGAGAAGATAGCGCTAATTCAAAGGGAGCCCAGACTGCCATACAGGAAGAACTGGATTACAGTAATACAGGAGATTAAATTTCAGTGTGTGACACACTGCTCTGCTCTGCTACAGTAAACTGGCACATCTGTGACAGAACTGACCGATGCCCCACCATCTGCCAGCTGATGAAAGCTGCAGTTACACCAACAAGGGAATTCATTTGTGCTAAAACCTTGAATAACCTTGCACTGCCACGAAGTTCACTTGGCAAAAAAAGAAACTGAACTTAGTTTAAATTAAAAAAAACAAAAAGCACATAATTTCCCCCTCCCCCCAATTCCTCATATTTGACCACAGACTTTTGAGGAGGCTCATGGATGTTCTTTAAACTTTCCAAAGGGAAAAAAAATTCTCTTTCTTCAGAACTCAGAAAAATCCCACACCATGTTAGGAAAGATTTCTTGAGTCATCAGCCAAAATACCCCTCTTTCACTTCAGTATTCATGCTTGGTTATTTAACTTTGGATCTGCACTCTAACAACACTCCCAGTGCAACAGAAGCTCAAATCTATTTGCACATTTAAAAATAATACATTTCTTGATAGTTTCCAATCACTGCAGCCAAAACTCATTTTAATTCTATTGATAATTACTTCCACAGATGTTTAACCAGGGGATATTCACAGACTAAAATTTAGAGCTTGCATAAATCTGCAACCCGTAATACAGTGACAGACTGTGAGTTGTGTAAGAAAAAGAAAGCAAAGAATATAAAACAAAACAATGAAACTCAAAGTTGTATCTATGACTATAATCATACTGCACTACACCTTACTGAAAAGAGATTTATGAAGCTCTCAGAGTAATAAGAGATTGGAGCTTTCACCTCCTGCTCTGGACATTATTTTATTATCTCTACATTTACGGAGTAAAGTACTAACATCAACCTTCTCATTTAATCAAGTTTCAAACTTCAATATTATTTTAAAAAAAAAGGATGAAGCTGAGGTGTTTTATTTTATCAAATGTTTTACTATGCAACTAATCCCTCTTTTATTATCAGGTCATGCAGGTATATAAATTTAATAATTCTTAAACAGAGCACAATAAAAATGTCTGCCAAAACATCATATTTAACAGATGTTGTTTCTGAGCATGGCAGTAACTTTTAGGGTTTACATTAGTAAAATATCAAAAATTGAACAGCAGAGCCTTTCTTTTTCAAAGATATGCTGGGTTGGGTTTTTTTTTTTGCTCATCAAACTACTGTCTATTTTAAGGGGAAATGTTTTTTCCTTTATCAGTACAGTCTCTTCAACGTTACTCTCTGAAGGGTTACTCAGTTGAGTTTGTTTTGGTAGTCAAAGACAGTAAAATTCTGAACATTTTACGAATCTGAGTACAGCAGTCACAGATCAGGAAAAGAAGCCAATGCCACATAAAGTATTTGCAAAGCATTAAAGCAGAGTATTTGTTCCTGACTGCAGAGATGTGACATTTGGCTTTCCATGCAGAAGCATAAGGAGGCTTTGAAATGATGTTTTGAGAAAGTAAAATTCCCTGTTTGAGTTTGCCATGTGAGCAATGTGCTGCTCCTCACCTGCAGACACCTGGAGGGACAGCTCAAAGAACAAACACCCACAACAAAACCCCCGGGAACGGGAATCAGGAAAACTTGCAGAAGTTGGAGCAGACTTGCTGGGTTTTAAGAGGAAGGTTTAATGTCACCTCCAGATGACTGAATCCTGGACAATGCAGCTGCAGTGATGCTTCAGTTTTGAGGCATACAAGCACCTGCACCCCTTTGTTAGCAGCTTTGTTAGCATGGGGTTTTTTTTGTCTGATTGTTTCCAAGGCTGTAAAACAGCAGCAGAATCCACAGGTCAGAGCTGCTCAGGCAGGCAGAGCAAACCACTCTCTGTGGGTACCGATTCCAGCTCCCAGAAGAATTCCAGGAAAAAATGAGGCCCGTTCAGAGGGACATCCCACAGCATAAAAAACTCTCACGCGTGGAAAAGTTCCGGTTCCTTCGTTCTACAAACAGGTTTTACCAGAAAGACACCCCCACGAGCAGAGTTCCACCAGCACAGTCCAACTGCACCTCAGAAGCAGGAAATGAATTAGAGAGAAAGTATCAAGCAGATCGCTTTCCCCTGAAAACAAGCTGGCAAGAAAAGGAATGTTATGATGCCCAGTGGGACAGAACAAAGTAACAGCATTTCAGCAGGCTCCATTTGAAAAGCACCATTCTACTCACAAGCCTCAGTTCTGTCTTCTTTCAACCAATCTTACCATTTACACATTGCTGTAACATCTGAGGAGCTGCCACAATCAGCTCTCATTTACAGAGGTACAAGCAGAAGCACATCCACACCTTGTTTTTATTCAGAACTCGGGCAGTCTTGCTTATCATGTCCATTTAAACACTGAGCTTACCTTAAAGATTTTTCAACTACTTGTGTACGAAAAACTTCTTCTTGGTCCAAGTTTATGGTACAGAAAAAGTCTCTCATTTTGTTGGGTACTAAGTGTTTGGCGTCATCTGTAAATAAATAAGATTACTGTAAATACTGAAGGGGGAAAACCTACAAAACATTAGGTACAATCATTTTACAGTGTTAATGCCTCCAAAATTAACGTTTCTATTCGCTCAGCACACGCATTTCCATATTAATTTTCGACTCCACAAGCTCCAGGAGGGCACAGCAATTGCCACATCCAGCTTCACGTGGAAGGAGAGTGGGCAGGAAGAGACACCCAAGCACTGACTCACCAGCACCACTTCCTGCAGCACCTGCACTTTCCCTTCAGAGGTCTCATCTCGGGGCTTGACCCTGCTCAGCTTGCTAAATCCCAGCAGCCTGAGGTGATGTGGCATTAGGTCACAACAGCGAGACATGATCTGCCTGAGCTCCTGTTCACTTGGTGTTTTCTCTGCAAATACTCTGGCTGAAGGAAGCTGATTAATCAGAACTCGCCCATCAAATCTTTATTTCATTTTCCGCAGCGAGCAGCGGATTTTAAATTGGCTGAACCTTTCAAAATATACCGGTCATGAGTACTGGTTTATTTTTTCCTAACTGTCTGGTCTAGTAGAAGGGGGAAATAATCACCTCCTGACTCATCGTAATGCAGATAAGAACAAGCAGAAAAGGAAGTTTCTAATGAGAAAGAAAGATTGTGAACTCAAGAACACGAGGATTTGCTGGGCATTCAGTCCAGGCCACTGCAGTTACAGGCTGGGCACAAGACAGCCCTTTCTGGAAATGGTTGCTTCTGAGCAATCACAGCTGAAACCAGTTCCCAGAGTTTAAATTGGAAAGCTTTTCTGAGATCTGAATGCCACAGACACCTACATCGAGTTATGGCAACCCTGGCCTTCAGCTAAACAGTTATTCACACCTCCCCCCCCCCGATATTTCCTTCCCTTCTGAATGTTTTTGAAGGCAGCAAACAGACCCTTCTCAGCTTTTATTCTGCTATTACCTATTTATATAAGATATTAAAAAGTGATAGGATGAAAACTACATCAGAGTATTGAATTTTAATAACTTATCGTGTCTGAATAACAAACGACCTTTCAGAAACCAGTTTGAAACCAGATTTGAAATGTCACACATTTCTTTTTTTATAAAAAAGGCAGATATGAAGCACAGGGAGTAAGCAGCATTGCTGTGCTGTTAAGATGTAAAATCAGAGTTCTGGTTTTTCTCTCCTCCACAGTTTTTTTTTTTTTGGTGTGTGTTAAATGGTTAATTTAAGTTAAATTATTACAGTCTTGAATGTTAAGAAATGTCCAGCATTGCGAGGGCCCCTCAACTATATCAGAGTGACAGTTCAACAGGAGCACAGAGTGATCCTTTCCAGGCCAGGGACACGGACACTGCTGGGAAGCACCAACAGACACTTCAGGAACTTCCACACTTCAAACTTGTGCTCTCAGAAGCACCAACGAGCTTTTCATCAACTCGGGGGTGGGAGAGGAGGAAGTACACATGAAATTTTTAAACACTACACCTAATGTTGACGGACTGACAGACAGCAACAGGACCTGGTTTTAATGCCTTAGACTCCAAAAAGGTATTAAATTCAAAGTTACCCTCAAGTGAGATATTGCAGAAGACCAGAGAGAAGCATTAGATTGAACATTGCCTTAAAATGTGAGTGGTTTGGGGTTTTTTGGTGGGTTTTTTTTGGTTGGTTTTTTTTTTTTGGTTGGTTTTTTGTTTTTAAAGCTACTTTAATAAAACACACGAAATACAAAACCAAGTAATGAAAGAGGCTGGTAAACCCCAGAGAGCTCCTGACATCCTAAGTTTGTGATTAATAAGCATGTGTCAGTTTTCCCTGAGAAGAATTTTTATTTCTTTGTTAATACTCTGTAACTTCACCGTCCTATTTTTACATATAATATTTAAGATAGAATATTATTTAATCATCGCTGTAAAGGCACCATACAGTGGACTTTGAATGGAAATCATTATTATTACAGTTTCATGTTTTGTTAAAAGGAGTAAAAAAAGAATATTTTTACGTAATCCAATATTTTTATGTCTTCCGCAGTTTTTCTACACAAGGAAACAGAATAAATAAAAGTTTTGATTTCCTAATGAGATACAAACCCTTATTTTGCAGCCCAGGTGTCTGGCTTTAAGGCACAGACAAATTTATTGAGTTTTTTTTGGTAGGTAAAGGACGATTCTCAGTTCTGAGTTAAAAATACCCTCAGAGCACTTGTCAGGTGAAGTAAGGAGGATTTCACATCCCTTCAAACACCACACCTGGGACTGTGGGAGACTTTTCATCCATGGGAATGCTCCAACTTTTCCAAGGGGCTTATTTGCTTTAAGAGAAAAAGGCTCAAGTCTTCAATTACACAAAGTTTTCCTTTTTCTGAGAAACTTAAGCCCATAATGGTTGCATAAAAATCAAGCACTGCCAACATCAGATATCTGTCGGAATGTTTGGATTTCCAGTGCATATATATAACATCCTCTGTCGAGGGAAAGTCTGCAATTAATGTACATCTTCTTTGTCCCTGTCACAAGACATTAATGCACATGAACTCCACAGCATTTCCTCACAGGATTAAACATTATATAGAACAATTAAACCCACTCCAGGAGTGCAGCATAATCCAAGATAACCAAGTTAGAAAAAGAATGCATCCTGAATTTTGTCAAATGAGCTCTGGGAGACAACAGGGACATCTGCCAAGTGCTCCACTAAGACAGGTTTTCAGTAAACAATCTAAAAATCAAAGCAACTAAAACACTTGCTCCCCTAAAAGTGTACTAGTGAATGCCATAAACGAAAACAGAAGCTGATTTTACAGCCTAAAACACTACACTGTGAGATATGCCTAAAGCTGCAGACATCCAAGACCTCTGCAAAGCACTTCTGTCATTACCATGACACAAAAAAATAGAGCCACCGATACAAAAGAGTCGCCATAAAGGAAAAATAGACTTTCAGTGGATTTTTGCTGATGTATAACATCACTAACTTTAGATTTTACTGCCTATTTGTGTACTGCAACACAGTATAAATAACAACTCCCTGCAGATGGTGTTTTCTATACATGCAGAATTCCACAGAACTGACAATGCCTCCTTAAAACTGCCATGCTCTCTAAACTCGCATAAAATGCTCTCTAAATAAGCATAAAATGCTCTCTAAACTGACATAAAATGTGTCAAAGTTTAGGCACAGAAGTGTATTCTACTTGTAAGAAATGAGTTCCCACTGGGAACATCAGCTTTCTCAAGTGAGGTCTGCTACTGCTAATCCCTTCAGATCAAGGGGGATTACACTGTTACATTTGTTTATTATTGTTCAGTCCGAGGGTTTTCCCCTACAAAACCCGGTATTAAAATACTGGCAAGAAGCGAAAATAAAACAGTATTTGTTGTGCAAAGAGGCCAAAAGAGCATCTAAGCATTAGAGGGTTCCCAAGCTTCCACAGCACATTTAACTGGCCTATTTTTGAAAAGGTTTCTGTTTTGTTAGAAGAAACAAGTGGCTTCACAAAGTGATTTTCACACTGTTTCCAGACACGTCTTTCATTGCAGCTGTTACTTCCACTCATTTTCCAAATGGTTCTTACAGGTTCACCTTCAGCAATCAACTTTTTATATATTCCCTGGGAAGCAAGTCACAGTCCTCTGCTTTCAAAGCCACGATACAACCAGACATTCAATCCGTAACAGAAACGGGACAATAAAACCAGTTTCAGTGTCAGTCTCAAGACATTTCGCGTTCTGCCTTTTAATTCTCAGTGGAAAACTTATATCGAGATGCTGTGCAGTCCAGTGTTCACAAAACATGACAATAAAAGACAGGAAGAATGGTGTCAAAAAATAAGTCAGCTTCAGTTATCTTCGGCAACCTACTTTTCATGTATTTCCTAGGAAGCAGGTCACAGCATTCCCAGGACTATGACCTGCCTCCTAGGACATACCTAAAAAGTTGGTTGCTGAAGATAACTGAAGGCAGGCTAAGAAAGCTGGGGCTGCTCAGCCTGGAGAAGAGCAGGTTGTGTGAAGACCTCACAGCAACCTTCCAGCATCCAAAGGGGGCCTATGGGGAAGCCAGAGAGGGACACTTCCCCCAGAACTGCAGTGACAGGACAAGGAGCAATGGGTTCAAAACGAAAGAGAGGAAATTTAGGTCAAATATTTGGAGGAAATTCTTTACTGTGAAGGTGGTGAGGCACTGGAACAGGCTGTCCAGAGAAGCTGGGGATGTCCCATCCCTGGAGACGTTCAAGGCCAGGCTGGATGGGGCTCTCGTGAAAGGTGTCTCTGACCATGTCAGGAGGGCTGAAACCAGATAATCTTTAAGGTCCCTTGCAACTCAAACCACTCTATGAATTCATGCCTTAACCCCAAATCTAACAGGTTGTTTTTTTTTTTTTTTTTTGAAAGGCGATCTGCTGTATAATTTCTGTGCTAATTGCTAATTGCTCTCGGTAAGTGTGTGCTCAGCCCCGCACACCCAGCAGGGCTCTATCGCTCACACACCACAGTGAGAGCAGCTCCAGCCCAGGCCCTCTGCTGTCTTCAGGGCTCAGTCTGTTTACTGCAGACACACTCAGCCCTACACCGCATGACGGTATTTAAGTAAACACGACTCCACTCCTCCACCAAACCTAATCCTCCGACACGTTTTCACAACCGGTTCTCAACCCCAGCGCCGTGCCCGAGTGTCAACCCCTTGTTGCTTCATTCTCGAAAAAGCCGACAGGCCGTGTGAGAAAGGAAACGGACGGGCCGAGTCCGAGCGGGATGGATGTGCTCCGACACCCGAGGAAGCCGCCGCACATCCTGCCTGTCCCCCTCAGCGCGGCCGCGGTTCCCCCGCCACCCCCGCGCCGGACCCGCACTCGGCGCTTCCGAACGCCCAAAACAAAGACACCGGCCCCTCTCTCCGCCCCGCTCCGCTCGCACGAGGCACGGGAGCACCGCTGACCGCTTCCAGAACAGCCCTCCACCACCAACTTCCTGCACATCGCGCTCGTTTCGCAATTTCTGCCTCACAAACAGACGCCGGTGCCCGAGGTCCGGGCGGGAGGGGGGCATTTTCTGCTCGCCCGCTGGCTCAGGGGAACCCTCGCTGCAACCGATGCTGCCCAGCCCCCGCGGGCCTCCAGCGGCCCCGCCGCATCCATCCATCCATCCATCCAAGCATGCATGCATCCAGCCAGCCATGCACACCCCCAGCCCACCCTCCCAGCCCCGGCCCCGGCCCCCCGCTACCCGGCCCGGTCCGCACGTGCCGCCGCTCCCGCCACAAAGCCCCTTCGCGGGGCCCGCACAGCGCGGCCCGACCCCGAACCCTCACCGGCCCCGACCCCAACCCCGCACCGGCCCCGCGGCCCCTCCGCGCCCTCCCGCCCCCGCCCCGCCGCCTCCAGGGCCGCCGCGCCACAGCCCGCTCGCCCGCCCCGCCGCACACAGGGAGCGGGAGAGCCGGGGCAGAACCGAGCAGCGGAGCGCGGCGGCCGCGGGCGGGAGGGCGGCCCCGCCACAGCGCCGCACTTACAGATCTTCCCCCGCAGGTTCTGCAGCACCCGCACCTCATCGCCGCCATCCCCGGCCGCCATCGCGCCCGCATGCGCACTCAGCGCCCTGAGGGAGAGGCCAGGCCCCGCCCCCCGGCCCCGCCCCGCCCCTGCCCGGCCCCGCCCCACCGGCCGGGTGTGAGGCGATGGCAGCCGGGGCGCTCCGCCCGCTCCTCTGCGGGCACAGCACGGGGGGACGTGGTCTTAGACTGCTCCCGGAGAGGTTTAAGTTGCACATTAGGAAGGATTTCTTCACAGAAAAGGGTGATCAGACCCCCAGGGAGGTGGCGGAGTCACCGTTTCTGGAGGTTTCTAAGGAAGGACTGGACGTGACGGTCTGTTCGCTGAGTCTCTCCTGCGCTCTCGCTGGTTCGCGTGTGCCTGCTCGGCTGTGTAAGAAATGCCATGAAACAAGTGTGGAATGCCCGTCTGTCAGCGCTGCCTCAGCAGCGGGTGTCTCACCCCACAGACTGCCACGGGCAACGCCTCCCTCGGGAGCTCAAGGGTACCCAGGGCCTGCAGCTGCTCACCTTCACATCACGTTTTATAGCAATGTTTCTTGAAGACACAGATCCTAACGTGAAACTCTGGCATCTGGCTCACCCCCTGCGTTGGTGGTGGGTGCCTGGTTTGGGCCAGCGTAATCCACCCAGCCACAGGTGTGACATCAGTGCCCCTGAGGGTCAGGCTGAGCGTACAGCAGCTGCCAGGCCTTTGGGTAGAGCCTGGTGAAAGCCTTTAGTGACTGACATACCCTAAAACACAGGTAGTTCAGCAGGCTGAAACTTTCAGAAAGCAGCATAGGACTAGGATTCTTCACTTTGCACCTAAAAAGCCCTCTTCGGTCTGTCCTTCTGTTAAAGGCAGGTTTGCAGGCCCCCATCTGTCACACATCTCTTCACTGAAGTCCCCTGCTCTGCTGCTCTGGCCACCTTTCATTTCTCCTGCACAAATCCTGCCGGTACTACCATGATAACAGCATTGAGCCGTATAATCTGGCAGGCACTGCTGCACCTCATTTCTTGGTGGCTTTTCCCGTGTCCAGCTTCTCACCTGCTGCTCCCTCAGCAGGGGTGACGTTCCTTCCTCATCCCCTCGCTCCCCACGGTGGTTGGGGGAGGACAGATATGTTTGAAGGTGGCAGGCAGGGAGTGGTGGGGAATGAACTGCTTCATCAAACCACTCAGAGCCGTGTTTGTGTGCATGCAAAACCTAAACCTGAACAAAGACACGGGTTTGCATAAGCTGAATTTTAACCTGTTGGAAATGAGAGGTTCCTCTGCAGTACAAATTGAGGAGCTGATTATCCACAGTTGGCTGTCTAGGCTGGCTGCCCTGCCTGGCTGGTGAACTGAGGCTAACCCGGGCAGAGTCAGAGCTTTGATCTGAGAAAGGAGCAGGGCAGCACCCTAAAAACGGACATGTGTGCTTGAACTGTGTGTTGCCTCCTTTTCAAAGTTAGATTGTGGGACTCTACTGCCTCCATACTCTCTCAAAAGTTATGACTACAGTTGGGGTTTAATGCTTTAACTTAATATCAGCTTTCTTTGAAGTTTTCTCTGTCACACTATCTCATTTCACAGAAGATTACAGAATGATTGAGTGCATTTGTTCTGATTTTGGGTATGTCAGAACTGAGGGCTGACTAACACTTCGTTTAGATGCAAAAACTTTGGGATGATCCTTTTTAATTAGCATTTGAAATACAGAAAAGAAAAAAAAAAAGTATTTGTTGCAAGTAGCATGCTTCCAGTTTGTTTTTTTTTGGTTACACATCTCTCCTGAGAGCCATCCCAAAATGACCTGCATAATTTAGCTCAAATCGAATGTTTACTGCAGGTTACAGACGAGTGACACCTAGCTGAAGGGGGAAGTACTTTGAATATGCATAATCTTTCATTTTGTAGGTATCTTTGTATTTTCATATGCAACTTGAGATTTGCATTTTGAACTATGTTTCTTCACAGCAGTTCCAAAAAATCTGACAAACAGCGTGTAAAACGCACAATCCAGACTACAAAGGTTCCTATCAGAAGTGAAAAGAATTTTTAAAGTTTCAGGTCCTCATGAACACGCCTCAGATGCTGTAAAATGTTACACACAGCTCACCTCTCTTCCAAGTCCTCTGGGACACTGAGCAGGTGGATTGTGTTCTGCTGAGCTCTGTGTTCATCCCAAAGGGTGCCAGGAGATTCCATCAGTTCCCTTGAGCTCTGGCACGATCTCAATTTGCTGCTTTGACTGCGTTGCTTAACCTTCTAAGAAAATAACTATTAGAAGATGCGTATCTGTGGATCTCATAGATTATATGGGTATTAAAACAATTTAAAAAATGGAGAGACTTACAGGAAAATAGGAATATGTTGTTTTAATTAAGCAAAAACAGAGTTATAATCACTCTTTCTAAAAATAAAATTAGACTCTTTATCAATCCTTAACATCTGCATTTAATATTTTCTTCTAAACAAAAATACAGATGTGATTATGTAGCAAATTACAGTCTTTGACAACGTATAGTATTTACCTTCTCTTACACGTACTTTAATTCTAATTTGGTCATTAATACTCAATTAATTACTGCAACGTGTTACTTGTAGTAAAAGTGCCACAATTGAACTATAAACATGACATTGCCATCTTAAAACTGCTTTGCTATAAACTGTAGAGAATATACAGAGTTACAAAGTCGTTGTGTTTTTATCAAAATATACAAACCCCCCCCAAACCTAACACGAGCTAACAATATTTTTCTCATGAACTATACAGTTATATAAAATATTTGTAAAATTATCTTTGTATTTATAAATATTCTACCTTATTTGCTTTGGTCTATATTTATCTCCATACGAGTCCACTCAGAAGATATCTTTGTGTACTTCCTTTGTAGCATCATTATCCTCTCCTGTGGTTTATTTTTCTGTTATCCTTATTTAAATGGAACCAAAGCTGCCATGAAGCCAAAATTTCTCAAGGGGTTCATAGCATTCACCAGTGATAGAATAAGTAAGTGGACTATATTATTACTTCAGTCAATACTGTATTATCATTTCAACTGTAATTTTATTGTACCCAAGCTATAATTTCTCTTAAAATATTCAAGAAGACGAAGTTAAGTAACAAACTGTGAACCATCACACAGAATGAAGCTGAGGATCACCAACCCTTGTCCTGGCTTAATTTTGTAACACTTCACAGGGATAAACATCCATGAGCCACTGGAAATGCAGATGCAGTACAACAGAGCCCTATTCTATAAAATGCAACTCGTAGATAAACACCTGCTTTGACTTCTTTCGAACACCTCAGGTAAAGTTTATCACTTTTCCCAAAAACAGTGTTGATTGGAATATTCTGAGGGTGTTTTTCACAAGTCCATTCAGGGACAGATGAAGGTTGAAAGTTGCATTTAAGGCATGGAGACCACAGGGAACCCCACAAACTGCCCCTGTCCCTGTTCATACACAAGGACTGCCCCAGGGATATGTATGAAAGCAAGAATCTGATTTACCTACTCCTCTCCAAATCAAAGTATTTCTGGGGAGTTGCTCTGTTGTTTGTGTCCAGGCATTATTCCAGGGTGAGGAAGAAAAACTCTGTCTGCATCTCCTCTTCTGCTGAGAAGAAAGACATTTCTAAAAGACAGGAGCTGCAGACCCACCAGGAGGTGGACATTTCTATACAGGATTTCTTTAAAATTGTTTCAGGACAACAATTTTCCTAAGAACCAATGCACCTGAATAGCTCACCAGGCCACTGACGTGGGGATTTATGCAGTTTGGAAGACTGGCTACGATGAGTTCTACTGAATCTTTATTAAATGCCTCAGAGATATCATAAACCTGGAATACTTTCCACACAAGCACTCAGACCTAACAGTTATTATGGTAACTACGAAACTGAATATGGAAAGGAAAAGAGCAGTTTAAACTCCTGACTATGTTTTGTAAATGCTGAGTTACAGAAAAGCACGGCAGGACTCGGCTGTACTTCGGTACACCCGAGCCCATGAAACACTTCCCACCTTCACTGTAGAATACACTAGATTACAGTTATGTCCTTTATAAACACATTACTTCTTGTTTTAAAAAAAATGCAATATATAGTTTCTGCAGCAAAAAAATCTTTCTACAGAATACACCATGAACCTACTTATTTCTTTTGCCTAGAATGATTCTGAGTCAAAACCAGCACTGTGACATAGTTCAGTGACCAGTTACCTGTAATGTTAAGTAGAAGGGTTTTGGTTGGTCATTTTTTTTTTTCCTTTCTCTCTCTCTATCCAAGAGTCTATTGTGGCAAAAGTATTTTGGGTATTTCACATTAAATTTGTATTATTGCAAATATTCGTTTTTCTGTCACTTTTTCATTCTTTTGCAAATACTGACACACGTTTAGATGAAGAAACTTGATCTTAGTAAATTATACTAATCTGAGTGGAGATTTCCCCATTTAATGCATCTCTATCTTCTCCAATATACAGTTTTGGGTTCTGATTCTCTGTTGCACAGCTGCCACTCAGAGTACAACTTCTGGCGTTGCATTCTGTGCATTTTTCACTTGGCTTCCTTCTGAGACAAGAAAACGCGGGTTTTCCAAAACTTTAGTGCTTTCACTGCAAAACTGTTCTTTTCTATCTTGTGGACCTGGGCTTTTGAACAGATGTTTCTTCTGGTGCATTCCCAGAGCAGCTGCTGTCTTGCAGATTTTGGGGCACTGGAAGCAAGCGTATCCTTTCCCGTTGTGCTCACGGACGTGCCTCTGCTCGTGGTTCCTTTTGGTAGAGAGGTACAAGAAGCTCTGGAAGCAGAACTGGCAGTGGTAGCGTTTTTCTCCAGTATGAATTCTCTCATGTATTTTGAGGGTTTCATTTAAAGTGAACGCCTTGTTACAGTATTGGCAGACAAAATCTTTGACACCCAGGTGAATGCGTTCGTGTTTCTGGAGATTTCCAGGAACTGAGAAACACTTCCCGCAGGTTTTGCAAGTGTAGGGCTTCTCCCCAGTGTGACACCTCATATGCATTTTTAAAGTGGATGGACTTTGAAACTGTTTTTGGCATAACTCACAAATATAAGGCTTTGAAGTAGCTACGTGCCAGTGCACGTGCTCTTGACCCTCTGCTGTGGAAGACGGGTCCCTTTCACAGAGCTCACAGTGAAGATTGGGCATTTCTGTGTTGTCTTCCTGGCTGGTGGCCTTTTCCTCAGGAGCGTTCCTGAGTGCATACTCTCGACCGCCTGTGCTGTGGCTTTCCATAACGGTGCTCTTGCTGCCGTGCTTTTTCCTCCATTTGGTCTTTTTCATTTTCCTTAGCTGTTTGGATTTCTTTTTTGGTTTGTAATTATAGTAGGGTCTCCAGGGTTTATCACTGGAGTCCTGATCGCTCACATCATCACACATTTCCGTCAGCTCCAGGCATTCCGAGCTGTACAGTCTAGACGGGCTCTTTTCTTTCGCCTCCATTTCTGGTTCCTCAGTTACATTGTCCTGCTTGGGCTCGTGTTTAGATTTTCGGCCCCTTTTACAAAACAGCTTGGATCCTAAAATGTGTCTTTTTACAATAGCTTCATTGCCAATTTTTACAGTTATCTGACACAGGGGTGCAACGTTGCTGTCGGCAGACGTTCCGGGCAAGGCCGGCTTTGCAATGTACGTTTCTGTTTTACTCGATTCTTGGACAGCATTGATTGTTTTGCTTGATGAACCTCCAGATCCTGTGACGTGCTGCGTATCCTCAGCTGCTTCTGCTCTGTTGTACAGCAGTGTTTTCTTTTTATCCTTAACAGTTTTTGATTTTGTAACGCACTTCCCGTAACTCTCTGGCCCACACTTACTGTCGTCGCTTATGGACTGGCTGGGTGGATTACTCGGAGATTCGGTCTTACTGCTTTCTATGGAAGTGACTGTTTTACTGTGCATGATCACTGATGAAACTCTGCTACTGTGCATTATAACAGAGGGTGCAGAACTGCTGTAACTGATGACAGAGGTTGAGTTTTCGTTCACATTAGTTAAAGACACGACCGAGGAATCACACTCCTGAGAACCGGAGTCACTCGCAGCAGTGGAAACTCTTTTCTCAGCCGTGAAGAAGTCCCTCTGCAGGTCAGAATTCAAGATACCCACTCCCCAAGAAGAAGAATTCTGAGTATTCGTGGAAGGTGCTGTATCATTACGTGAAGACGTATCCAAGGCCAGGGTTCTGCTGTTTGCTATTATGGTATGCTGAAAATTCAGCGGTGGTAGCTCAGAGCTCAGGGAAGTGGGAATGAAGCAGTTAGTAGCAGTAGTTTCGTTGGCCTGGGCAGTTGTTTGGACATTTTCATATGAAGAATTTCGGTAGGACTTGTAAGGCATTCGCCTGCATTTCATGGGCAGGAGCCTGTACAGTTTGTACGGGTACATGCTGGGCTTTAAACCTCCATTGGCCGTCTTTTTATTCACCGAGAGGCGATGGTCGATGGCGTGGAAGGACTTCTGGTGATTTTTCAAAATGTAGTAAGTCATGAAGGTCTCCAGACAGAAGATGCACTGGTAGCGCCTCTCCCCGGTGTGCCAGATCTCGTGCCTGGTGCGGTACTCGGCCAGCGCGAACACTTTGTTGCAGTAGTGGCAGGGGTACGTCCTCCTCCACGAGTGCACGTTGGCGTGTCTGCGCAGGCTGGACAGGGTGACGTAGCTGCGCTTGCAGACCACACAGGTGTACAGTATCTGCCCATCCACCACTTTGACCAGATGATCTGTCTCGGGCAAGGCGCAGTTTGCATTAGGACGCTCAGCCACGCTGTTTTCAGACAGCAGGGGCTCTGTGTTTGCATAGGAGCCTCCATTCCTTCCCTCTGCAGCAGTGTAGTTATCTGCAAAGTTTTGTTCTTTTCCACTGTGAACTGACAGACTGCTTGATCTCACGCAGACTTGTTCATGACTTTCCAGAATATTCCGATTTGCAAACTCTTTGCTGCAGTATTTGCATATGAAAGTTTCCTGATGCTCTGAGTGGAGCTGAAGGTGAGCAGTGAGTGACGCCCTGTCATTGAATGATTTTGCACAGCAGGTACAACTGTAAACAGGTGGAACGACGGTTGTCTCAGATGCAGAAACATCAGCAGAACTGTTTTCCTCTTCTCGGGACAAATGGAAATCTCCCGCTTTATTCTGAGGTTTTGGAAAGGCAGTAATTGTCTGATCAGTACATGCTTCGTGCTGGGCTTCTGCAGTGGTCACCGTACAGGCTGGTGCTTTTGCCACAGCCAAACCCGTACCCTGGGGCTTGAAGGCTGGCTTGGAAGCTCCACCTGCTTGTTTTCCCTGCTGAATGACTGGGGTGGGCTGGTGATTCTCATAGCGCTCCTCACCCCCCTGGTACGAAGGGCTGCTGTCCTGCTCCACAAACGGGGCTCCCTGGGAAGTGTCTCCCCCAGAAGAAACTGCATAGGAGTGCTCAGCCAAGGTGCTGGCTGGCTCAGCTTCCTTGCAAACGTCGCTTCTGTCCAGGCTGATGTTGGGAGCTTGGATGGTGTCAGACACCTTTTTAAAGCTGGCCCTCAAATCAAGCGGAGAAAACAAACTGTTCTCTGTCTCAAAAATTGAGAATGCATTTGTAATTCGTGGTCCATTGGTCACAGCGGAGTCTTCGTGTCTCTTTTCGTGTTTCTCCTCTTTGACGTTCCCTTTCTCGTTAACGCAGTATGCGTAGGGGCAGGGGGAACTTGAAAAATTTACATCTGTCAGGTCTTCCAGAAATGATATCCCCAGCTTTTTCCCTGCAGCTGCGAGGTCCGTTACAGTCTCCTGCCTCTTCACAACTACCGTGGAGCTGTAGATGTAATTCAGGATTTCTGTGAACACTTCGGCTTTGAGATCATCCAACTCCAGCACGTGCCCCGAAATACAGATAGTACGGCTCCAAAAAATGTTTTTGAAGTAAAGGCTTGAAGCTGCCAGCACATTACTGTGGGCTTTGAATTTGGTATCCTCCACAATGATGGTGACATCACAGAGAATGCCCCGAATGCGCTGCTCGTTTAAAATGGAAAGCACAGTGTCGCTGTGGAAGTCGTCCTTGAGATCCTTTGAAGGGGACATGACTGTCACCTACAAGAAAAAAAAACACATATATTTAGAAGGCATTTGTTCAGTTACAGAGTAAAGTTATAGCTTTATGTAATGTTTTAAAATTTATTAGCTTTTAAATTTTAAGCATGAGTAAACCTTGTCGTACTGTTTCAGGTTTAAGTCATCTTATGTTCGCTGGTGCCAACATCACTGCAGGAAAGGTGTGTGCAGATGAAGGAGGCAGGAGCACCGGTGGCTCCCCAGCACGAGGCAGAGGAAAAAATTTGAGAGTAAAGCAAGCAGAGAAGAACAATTTTTTCTTCAGTTATAGTTTAGATTTACACTTTGTAATTTCATAGTTTCTATGAAATTTCATAATTTCATTAATTTCTAACAAATAATAAGATTTAATTGCAATAGTAAATGCCACTAAATTACTGCCAACATATAATAATGAGATTTAATGATTACCAACAAAATGTTATTAGCCAGGCTGTTATTGTATGAATATACTGGTTTATTCCATTGAGAAAAAATACGCAAAATAAACATGAAAAATAGACTGGAAAAAACGGATTAATTGGACAACTGAATATTTAATTTGGACAACTGAATTTTTAATCTGTTTAAAATCTCTGTCTTCTTAACCAGATGATTTTTCTGTTTTGTTCGAATTCAGATCTGTATCATATAATGAGGTTTGTTCCTTTCTTCCCCATCTCTGTGCTCTGTTTTCAATTACTGCTGCCCATTTCTGACTTCAGGTCATGAAGAAACAGTTCTTCTACTGGCACTTACCAATCACTACAGCAAAAAAAAAATCACAGCTATTAAAGATCCTTTTCTTTCAAACTGTGGAATCAAAATGCACCTCAAAGTAAATTACCAACTGCAGGTATTTTGTAAGACAGATTAGAATAAGACAACACTGGAGGTCTAAGTTAGGAATTACCTCGTTTCTATCAGGAAGGTGTTGTCTAGGCAGATGGTCAGAGCTTCCAAAACAGTACAATTTCCAAGGCAGAGAATTCAGAACAAACAAAATTGTGATTCACAAAAATACCTCTAATCCTTACACATGCCACCAGATGTCAAGAAATGAATTCATCAGTGTAACAGTGACAGAAATGGATATGAATATTATTTGGATTGTCTGGACACTCACAGTAGCTGTAAATATAGATGCATTGGTTTGTGCCTTTTAAACTTAAAATCATAATTGGTGATGGCCTTGTTTTTGACACTTATTTTGCTTAAAATAAGGGATATTTACTCATTTGGCAGGATAGCCTGGAATTCACAATCCTTAGAAATGGTTATCTGCTTTGGTTCAGCATCTAAAATCCCAGATATAACTGCAGATATTTCTGGCATATCGAGTCTTCTACAGAAAGCACGCTGACAAAAACACTTTCCTTCCAGCAAGCAGCCACTACCCCATAATTGATTCTTTTTTCTCATTGACAATGTCTGAGATTGCATCTGACTGGCTCATGTGATGTGGTATCAGAAACCAACTGTCAGACATCAAAAACATCTCACAACAGGAGCTCCTGATAGGGTGACTTCCTGAGTATAAGAAATAAATGATGTCAACTCTACCTCCCAGTGAACT
The DNA here is from genome assembly GCF_003031625.1 of Empidonax traillii. Taxonomy (NCBI): domain Eukaryota; kingdom Metazoa; phylum Chordata; class Aves; order Passeriformes; family Tyrannidae; genus Empidonax; species Empidonax traillii. The sequence goes on along the minus strand of NW_020956312.1, from coordinate 42,169 downwards.
GCCCCACAGGAACTTGCCTGGTTTTTTTTCCTGTTTCTTTCTTGGAGACAGCTGGTTGGAGTTCAAAGACACATCATCTGACAGACTGTTTGCTAAGTGTTCTCAGCCTGCTACTGCTACGATGAGAGGCATCCAAACACGAGTGGGTTTAGTGCAAAGTCTTATTATTCAGCTTGTTATTTAAAAATTTATCCTCCTAAGGATCAAAAAGTGAATATTTTAAAGTTCTAATTGCATGTATATAGATTGACAGTTTTTGTAGTCCTGGATATTTTGGTATGCTCAGTAAAATACCAAGCCAGACTCCTTGTGTCAACATGGTAAAAAATATCATTTGCTATTTGGTAACTTTTTATTTTTTCTTTCCTTTTTTTTTTTCTTTTTTTTTTTTTTTTTTTTTTTTTTTTTTTTTTTTTTTTTTTTTTTTTTTTTTCTGTGTGCTAAACCATATGCTATATATCTCCCTGGAAAGCTATATAAAAAAAAAAAAAATCCACAGAAAATTGGCTTTCAGAGCCAATACTTTTTGCTTCTCCATCTCCACCTACGCATTCCTCACATAGCCCATTTATTCCTGTCTGTAATGATTCTTTACTGGCTTCTATTTTACCTGTCTTGTTCTTGTATTTGCAGAAAATGTGTCTGAAATGCTATCAAAAGCAGAACACCCTTCCTAGCACACACATAAATGGAATATTTCAGGAATGTTTTACGTTCCATTTGCAGTTCATTCTGCAAAATGAAAACCTGCTCTTTGGTTTCCAAGGGAGCCCTACCAAGACCAAAATATACAGAGATCAAACTTTGCAGGTGTATTACTGTTAAATATTTTTGATTAAAACACGGGAAAGTCAATTTAGAACATAACTGTTCTCCTGTATGATTTTTATTGTAGAATCATTGAAGGAACTCTAGTATTATCTATAAATGCTGCCCAAAATGTATGTAAATACCACTTGACCTAGTGAAGGTCATCAAAACTCTTCAGCCAACTGAGCCATCCTTTTTTGACACAAATATGTTTGTTATTTTGACACTTTTTACTCTCAATCCAGACGTAAATAATTTCTGAGGAATCTTAACAGTGCCTTTGTAGTATAACCTGTTGGTCTTTGGGACAGCTATAGATAAGTTTAGGTTATGAACAGCAGAATTTCTGCTTGGGAGTTACGGGTTCTATTTGCAGATTTTCTGCAAAAACAGTAACAGACTTAATCTGCCATTATGAGTTGTTGAATCACTGTAAGAAATAAGATTTAAATATTCATCTGAAACTTAAGTGCAATGGTCAGCAGGCTGATTAAATTATAACGGTACCTTTTCTGACATCAGCAGAATATCACTGCAGGACAGTAAGTGAAAAAAAGTAATATTAAAAGTTAATGTCAAGATCAGAGAATGATGCATCCAAACACAAATTTGACTGCTTATGCCTCACAGATGGCACTGCTGATTATAAATACCAAATCAGCCAGCTCTACATGAACAGTGCTGAAATAAGAAGCTACTGTTAATTTTTATATTAATATTACTTCTAAATCAACAAAGGGATCACAACAAGTTTCACTAGCGAATAAATACCAAGTATGGTTTTTTTACTACTGAAGAGAAGTGTTGCAATCTAGGAATATTCTTTTAACTTCTGCTAAACTTTTGAAATCCACTACCAGACAAGTGTACCCCATTACATATGACAAGAGATTCTTTTATTCCACTTCAGTCAGCTAAATTTGAAACACAGGCTAGTGGCACAGCTAAAAAAAACCCAAACCAGTAGTTGCTACTACCCAGTCAAAATAAAACCCAGCCAGATAAGTGATGAACTGTTTTCTCATTCCTTAGATTTCTATTGGGATTTTAAAGATGCCTGTATTTTCTGCTACTTACTAACATGGCACTGTGGAAAGAGGTTCACTCCATGATTTCCTCATGTTCAGCCTCCCCCCACTCTGTTAACCTACTCTGAAGCTGCTTCCCCAGCTCAGAAGGGACGTTCCCCTCTATCTGACTCTCCTAAAGGATGCCATTTTCTTCTAGAGCAGAAATGGGGGTACACATCACCAATGGACAAAAAACCCCAAAATAAACACAAACACCCCCCCGTATCCCCCAGCTCTGATCCCTGCTCACCCGGAATCCTGCTGTCCCACCATCCCTGTTAGGATGACTGCCCAGCTTTTTATGGGATCACTTCACCAGTCCCCCCTGGGAAGCACGGCTGCCTCGTCAGGGTCCCTGCAGCCTCCTCAAACCCCAGGCACGCAGGGCCGTGTTAATGATGTCTGAGGATGTTAATGATATCTGAGGATGTTAATGACGTCCAAGGCCGTTCAACAGCTCGCAGGACCACGCAGGACAGGGCTCCAGCATGGAGCTACCCCTCATTTCTACAAGTGCATTTAGAGCTTTACTCTTTTAGACTCTCGCTGCTCACGTCCTTCCCTGTTACCATCGAACACTTACTTACCTGATCTGTTTGTTAAAGCCTCATGAGCATTATAGACTTGAAATTTTTTTTTTTTTTTTTTCAGCCTGGCGCTTTCCCCTTCTCAGCTGGGCGGAGGGGGGTGCTGGAATTTAGCCTAAGAATGGGATGTCAGGGTTAACAGCCCTCTGAGGCCACGCGACGAGCCCTATGCTCAGAGCTGAGACTCCATCCCACTATTGGCATCCTCACCTCGTTCTCTCGCTCCCTCCTTTAACGTTTCCCACGAACTTTTCCCACCGCACGTGCAGGGCCTGGGCAGCGCCTGGCTCGGAACGAGCGGGGTCTGTGCGCGCTGTCACTGCCCCGGCCCCAGAGTCCCAGCCCACCCTGGGCCCGCTCCGAGCGGGGTCTGTGTGCGCTGTCACTGCCCGGCCCCAGAGTCCCAGCCCACCCTGGGCCCGCTCCGAGCGGGGTCTGTGTGCGCTGTCACTGCCCGGCCCCAGAGTCCCAGCCCACCCTGGGCCCGCTCCTCGGGGGTCCCGCCCTGCCTGCCGGGCCCGGGCCGGGGGCGCGGGCGGTGCCGGCGGTGCCCGCGGGGAGGCGCTGCCCCCGCGCCGAGCCGGCCGCGGCCCCTGGCGGGCAGCGCGGAGCCGAATAGCCCCTCTGGAGCCGCAGGGACGCGGCCGCTCCATCGCCTCCTGACCCCGGAGCGGCGCCGCGAGGCTCGGGCTGCCGGCGCGGCGGCCCCGCTGTGTCCGTGCCCCTGAGAGCGGCGCGGCCCGCGCGGGCCCCGCCGATGGCGGAGCGCTGAGCCCGCGCCGCCCCTCCCGCGGGAGCCGCGTACTGACCTGCCGCCGCTCCGTGCCTGCCGGCGCCGCGCTCCGCCCGCGCACAGAGCCGCTCCCGGGCCCCGGGGCAGCGGGCCATTAACGCCGTGTCGGCGGGCTCCCCGCGGGCGGGCGGCGGGCTCGGGCCGGGCCCGGGGCCGCGGTGCCGGGCGGGCGGCGGGCGGACGGCGCGGCCGCCATTTTGCTGTGGCGATGCCGGCGCGGGGCTCGCCCGAGGAGTGCCGGGCAGGGCCGGGCCGGGCCGGGCCCCGCGCCCTCCGCCAGCACCGCCGGGCCCGGCCCTGGCACTGCTCCTGCTCCTGCTCCGCCACTGTGACCCGTGCTGGGAACGGGGACAGCGCCGGGCTGGGCCTGCCCGCCGAGCTGGGCACGGGCACGGGCCGTGAGCGCAGCAGGACGAGGAAAGGCGGCGGTGCCAGTCCCCAGCCCCCGCTCCGCCGCCATCAGGGCAGCCCCGGGCCCATCTCGGAGTTACTGCGACACCTGACACGGCACTGCCAGGGCCTCACTGGCCTTCCCGGCCTTCTCCCAGGGAGAAACAGAAAGCACAGAGCTATGTATTTCCAGAAATGCTGTCTCCCACCACTTCCCTCCAGAAAGCTGAGATGAAACACTTCCTTAAAAAAAATCCGAAATAAATTACATTTGGTTACTGCAGTATAGTCGCATTTACCCTTCTCCCTATCTGATTATATTAATTATATATATATTTTTAAAGCATCTATAGAAAAATAGCACAAGGCAGTTTATGTTAAATAGTATTCTCATTAATTACGGTTTCTTCATATCTTTTACTGCCTCAGGAAACAAGCACAATGCTATCAGTGCTTCATAAGCACTAACAAATGCTCCTGTAGATAAAGGAGGCCACAGCTTGATTTCATTCAGCCTGATGCTCTGATACATTTGGTACAAGCTTCCCAGATATTTTCTCTCTCAGCCTCTCATTTTACATACTCAGCAAAACCCGTTTTCTCAGGATTTGGAATCATGAAGCTTAGAGAAAAACTGGGCTTCGACACAGCGAAAAACATTATTAGAGAAATGAACAAACTGGGTTTTTGTCTTAAAGATTGCTAACTTTGTCCAAAGCTAACCTGTGCTTATTTTACAAGCTATTGTGTACACAGCTTCGCTGGACAGTAGCTCTGTTTTAAAATCTTAAACCTATGCATTAGAAGCACTGAATAGTAGGAACTAATTCCCTTTAGAGAAAAACAAAATCCAGAGCATGAACCACTTTGTCATTGTCATACCTGATGGGCCTGGAAGTCAGAGCTTTGCTAGAGCCTCTTCATGATAAGTGCTGCTGATCATCTCAGGAAACTATTTAATATCAGCATAACAAAATATAAGGAGGGGAGGTCTTTTCCCCCCATCATTCTGTCTTGGAGCTAAGCAATGCTTTCCTGGTTCTCTAAAAGATATGATAAGAAATTTGTTCACGTCAGGAAATTGTAATAATTTCAGTGACTTATCTATACACATCTCTCACTACTTTAAATTCACCTACTGAAGCAAAGAGTATGTTTTTAGCTTAGGACTCTGCTACCAAAAAACTGTTTCTTTAATCTCATGGCCAACTGAGTCAGGAGATGACCCAGTAGTTGGTTGCAAAAGCAAAGCGTGTCCCAAAGTTTTCCCAACCGCCTTTTTTATTCCAGCTTGCATGACAGAGAAGCAAAGTTTCACACTCACAGTGTAGGTTGCTTTTAATCTTGGACTTTGCCTCCTGCTTATTTGCTGTTGTTCCTTTATTACTGTTCTAGATATGTGTATACATAATAATATGTATTTATGAAGATTTCTGACACAAGTGCCACAAGAAGTATTTGTGGCAAGTGTGTTGTCAGTAACAATAGGATAAAGTGGATTAAATTAAACCTGTTGTAATCCTTTAAAAGAAAGAAATGCATTACTGAACAAGCATCTTTTTTGATTACATGAAACAAATTTAAGGAAGATTAGGTTATTCATTTCCCCATAATCTTAATTAAAATTATTTTAAATTGTTCTGAAAATCAGATACATAACCATCATTTGTATAGCTGATACCTCCAACTTAAGACACATTAATGTATTTGTACTTGACCACTGGATGCTCTGGCAGTCTTAATAAGTCTTAATATCTATAAACAAAATAAAAGATTAAACTTGACTGTTTTTGTTTCTCTCTCTCTTTTTTTTTTTTTTTTTAAACAGGCTGTTTTTTTTAAGGCCACTTCAGCTGATTCACTAAAAAAAGAATTATCTTTTCTGTAACTAGTACTGTAATTGTAAGAACTAATTTCCATATATATATATATATATATATATAACTTGAGCTACTGGAATTCACAGTCCCGTCACCTCCTTGTGTATTAGAAGTATTCTTCAAAATAACAATTTTTCTCTAAGGCTGTCTTGGCCTCACGCAGGATTTTACATTATCATTATAATGTTTCACGTAAAACCAACTGCATTGCAAGTAAATGGAGCCACTGGCGCTGCAGTCAGCCCTGTGTGAATGGATTCCAGTGATACCTGTGAGAGGTGAGACGAGATTCACGTGCGTGTGCAATCCTGATTCCAGGGTGGAAGCCACAATATAAATTATATACTTTAAAAACAGCAGTCCTGCTAGTGTGTGTGTACCAGTTCCTGTTAAACATACGAATGATTGCACATAACCTCACACAAAGATCGTGCTCCTTTTAAGTGGAAGTCCGAGTAGTTTAGCAGTGGATTGATTATCTGTGATATGGTAAAATTGCAAGGTAGAGAGAAAATTGTCAGAGCTTCTTTAAAACGTATAAAACAGTTCCAAGGTTGCTGAAATGGTGGTGTTTGGATGCTTTGCTGAAGTCTGATAATCTCACTCCTGCAACCGGTGGCACGTGGCATTCCTGTCCTTAAGAGTATTTCAGACTGCCTGGGAAAAAAATGTTCCAATGTTCCTCAAGCAGCTTCAGCTCTTAAGCAACAGCAGGAAACAACAAATATATAGCATTACTCAGGCTTGCAAATTCATCCTAAGCAGCAGGAGTTTGGCCAGGATGGGAGGCATTTCACTCACAAGTGGGGTTGAGGAAAGCGCCAGCAGCCCAAAGTGCCTTCAACTCCCCTCTGTGTTACATGAACAAGGGAAAGAGTTCCTTTGTGCAACCCTCCTCCTTTCCTCAAGCATCAGGTGGAGGGGGAAGGCAGAGGTAGCGCAGTTACAGTGCCTGCAGCAGCCAACCTGCTCCTCCAAGTCTGGTGGAGAGGAGAGAAAGCTGGCACAACTCATCTGGCTCTCAAACTCCCTGAGCTGTGCTCGAGCACCAAAGCAAGTCCTTCTCCAAGGTGTGCTGCCTTTGTAAAATGTAGGCATGGCCTAATCTGAGTCCCATTAATACTGAACACATACAAGCACTTTTTAAAGGTGCAACTACATCTTTTTCATCAGTCTAAAAAAAAAGAAAATGAAGCAACAGCAATAACTGACATAAATCCAAATTCTTCTTATGCACAAAATACAAAAGCTCATGCTGTACTGCTGCTAAGAATCAGCTGACTTTACATCTTGCTATCTCTGAACAATCTTCATATTATTTTCCATTGAAGTCTTTCATTTTTTCTGTGCTGCTGACAAGCCATTTTCTCGCCGCCCACACTTGCGGGGCATATCAGAGTCCTCAGCTAGCACAGATCAATTGCGAGCACCGAGCTGTGTTTACAGACACAGCGACAACAGCAGACATTTTTCTGTTGTTGACTGCTGTCAAATGGAGTGATTTATATGTTTGAATAGCTTTAAACAAAAGGAGCAAGTGAAACATGTATTATTTGTTCGCTCAGAGCAATTACTATGTGGGGTTTTTTTGCCTATTTGGTTATCAGAACGATAAAATAAAAGTATTGAGCTTCTGAACTCAGTTGAACTCAGCCCCTCATTTTCCAGTTTTCAGAGGAAACATCCTTTGAATATGGGAACCAGCATCCACAGATATTCTGGGTGAGGTGTGCTGGGGGCCAGGCCAGTGCAGCCGTTCCTGCCCTTTACTGCAGCTGATGGAGCAAATCAGGCGAGACTGAAAATAGAGTTAAATCCCTTTTCCTGGAAACACCTCATTTAGTTGGTCTGCCAGAGCGCTGGACACAGCTATTTTGAAAACTAGAATTGTTTCTCAAGCTGTTAACTGCCCACTATTGCTCTCCAGTATCCTTAAAATATTGCAAAATCTTTTTGGTTTCGCTGTCCCATTGGTGAGCCAAAGCCAGTCCACAGGTGACGGCTGTCGCTCGGAATTGTCACTTTGTGTGGCCAATACTGTGACAATTTACTGGACACACAATAACTGTGGATGCAACTGGCAGCAAGAGGAAAGTCCATGCTGCTTGCTCTGCCACCAGTGGGAACTGCTCAGCTCTGAGCTCAGCTCTGATGGGGAGCAACAAATAATATTAATAAGAATTTAAAAAAAAAACCCAAAAACAAAAACCCCACAAACCAACCAAACAACAGCTGACTTCTCTCTCTCATAATAATAATTTCCCAAACTCTTGCTCACTCAAAAGCCTTAATGGTATTGTAGCATGTGATGGTGTCTGATCACATTGTTTATGGTTCAGGATCATGAAAAGATTCATGTGACAGTATCTGGAATTAATACTAGATTCTAGTATTGATTCTCAACTGCTGAGAATTATGGAAATGTTGGGCATTGTCAGGATAATCCTAATTTCCTAGATCTAATTGTTAGGAATGAAGTCTTCTCTCTTACTGCACACTCCAAAAAAAGTAAATGGGAATCTTTTCATTGATTTCAAGGCAGATTTAATTAGGCTACCAGTCACATAAGCAACTTCTCAGATTACACACACACTGAACTTAAAGCCAGGGATGCAGATTCCCATTTTCCCTGTCTTTTTAATTAGTAGGATTTTAGACTAATTCCTTAAAAATATGTAATTGTGGGATAACCTAAAGGGTTGTATGCGCTTTTCCTTCCATACATAAATTAAAACTTCAAGAAGAAAGGCCAAAAATAACCTGTACATAAACTTGCTGAAGTCAGTACGCAAATTGTCAGAACTGACCTTATTTAATCCAGGACTGTAAACCAAAACAGCACTATCCAAACACTTGCACAGAAAGTGTGAGTGCTGCCTAAATGCTACATCCAAATATTATTCCAAAAGTCTGTGAACAGCTGTCATTTTGACTTCCTCAGCTTTTTCTCCACCCCTGCCTTTTCCTGTTGTTGACTGGTAGGAGACAGCAGTTGGGTCTTATCTCTTTGCCTGGGCAGGTTGCACAGAACGAGAGCGCTGCGAGCAACACCAGCTTCATTTTTATTTGGTGGCTTTAGTTTGTCCCTCTGTAAAAACGATATGATCATGCTCGCCTCTGAGTGCTGGCACAACATCCAGATCCAGAATGCCTGAGCATTTCTGGGAGAATGCAAACCAGCCATCGCTCCCAGCCACGTTTTGTTGCTGAAGGCAGCGCTATCTATCAGTGTTCAGGATCCTGGGAAAGGGTTTCAATTCGCAGACCGAGCCTACCACGCCAATCCCGTGCGGATCTCGCCAGACCAATTTAAAGTGCAATAGTAAATAAAAAAAAAAAAAAAAAAAAACAAAACCAGGAGAGATATTTCCCTTGAAAACACGGGGATGTGCAGTTAAAACCTCTGAGAGTTGGGAATCCACACTGGGCCATGCCCACAAATCTTTTTATATGGTGATTTTCAAGATGCATGCATTATTGTGAGCACATGGTATGTAAATGCATGGGGCTGCTTAATAAGCATTCACTGACACACATCTGCAGCTTTGCTAATGTACCTTTTATTCATATGTGGTTGTCAAGGAAACAGGTTATGGCCCAGTATTCTATCTAAAATGTACTGAGCAAGTGTTCCATGATAATTTACTTAAAATAGGTGCAACTTAGGTTTGGCAGCTCATCGCTTCAGTAAGTGCAGGTGACCTGAATTTTTCTAATTTTAGCATTTCCCTGATTAATTTAAACCACCAGTGCCATTTTATTGTCTCTGAAAATCTGTTACCATTTTCTGTGTCCCACAACACTGTGTGTTAAAAGTAAACTTAAACAGAGAAAAACAGTTTGAGATATTCTAGGAATCAAAGAGGTTTTTTGGCTTGTGGGTTTTTTGGGTTTTTTTTTGTTTGTTTTTTTTTTTAACTTGTTCCCTTATCATACCTTCTGCCTGGTAACCTGAATTACTTATTTCTACTTAGAGATACCACAGCGTGAATGACTGTGATGCAGTCATTCTGCAGAAATTGGTGCAAACAGTGCCACTGAAATCAATGGAACTTCTTCTCCCTTTCTGTAACACAAATTATACAAAGGGCCACATTAAAAATTAATGAACGAATCAGGATTTCACCGATTCTTCCATTCAATACGTACGTATCTTACATTTAAAGCACAGATATCAGACATATTCGTGCTAACCAGTACAAGGAGAGAAAAAAAGGAAACTGCTGAAATTTGAAGAAGCCGTGCAAAATGCGAACCGTTACTTTGAAATCTGCTGGTTATTTATCGCACTGAACCCACAAAGTGCTGTTTCCAGCTCAGGAATCGAGAGGTTTTTCACCATCACCATTACAGTCACATATAAAGGTGTAGATTCCATGAACTACACACAGCCTGACCAACACAACAGTGCCAGGATGGGCACTGGCACCAGGAGTTCTGCCTTCCCTGGGCCGCACAGCTTTGCAATGAGCACTCGCCACTGGGATGCTGAGCTGACATCCTGGCGAGCTCCAAGGTTTCCTTCCCTCCCAATCTGTTTGTACAGATCACTGGTGGCTCTAACAACCTGTTTCAAAGATCTGTTCTGCCTGATTTTGTTTGTCCAGCCTCTGTGGCAATAGAAATCCAGCAGGAGCCGGAAAAATCCAACAGTATCGACATGAAAATAGAGCATTGTGGTACCACAGCGAGAACAACTCTTAAATTGCTACAATAAATTACAACTTCACAGAAAAAAAAAAATTATGTAATGCAGTGGTTATAGTGTTAAATATTTTATCTCTAATTCTATGTGATATCACCCCATAAACTTACCCACCTAAAATCAGGTTGTTCTTCTGTTAGAGCCTTTTAAAAGTGGTATTGACAGGTATTTTCGGCAAAATCATCTCAGTGATTTTTGTGAACTCTGTGGCTACTGTGTGTCAGCCTGCAAAGGGAGAAATCCAAATGTAATACTGAGTTACTGGACAAGTACGAATTTCCTCATACATTATGCAATCCTTCAGAATTTTCCCCGGGGTGCTGTAGGACTCCAAACCTACATCTGTGAGGCTCAGAACGCACCAGCAATAAAACAGCACCATTAACCAAACTTCTGCTGCGTTGTTTTATTAGGGTTTAACCTGGGTGGTGCAAACTGGACGTAAGGATTCATGAGAAGTTCTAGACAGAAATGTAAGGACGTTTTCAAGTTTAAAATCGTAATTTCAAGAGATGTTTCCTTTCTTCTCTTTCTATTCCGCCTCTTTTGGTCTCTCTTATTGAAGATATCATCAGGGTATCTGTGATAATGACATTTCTAAGCAGTTCTTATTCTCTGGAATAAACTCCCCCTATCTCCCTGCTTAAATGATTATTCATCCTCGACAAACATCCAGATTTTGTTATTATGTATCCAACACCCTAAAAAGGTTTTCATGTAATAGTATAAAAATTACTCAGAGCAGGGGTTTGTTTCGAAGATCCTAACCAAAATTAAATTGTTCCATAGGGCAATTGCAAAACCAGACAGATAAGGCCTTATGACTCAGCTGATAGACATTTACACAGCAGCGACGAGAGAGCAGCGATTAGGAACACAGAGATCCATCTCCCATTTGCAAATACACCAAAGACAAATGACATTGTACAGGAAATACAGGACCCATTACGTTGGCTTTTCAAGGTAAGAAGGGGAGCTAATTTTTATTTTGGTTGTTTTAGCCGAGTACATTTTAGTTCATGTTAATCTGAGTGAGAATTCTGTAGCTCACAAAGGCCAGAACGAAAGAAAATCGTCTTAAGTCATTATAACCTCAACTGCCAATAAAGGCACATTCATAAGTGACCAAAATACGGTGATTGGAAGCTTAAACGTCTCATCTGGAGGAATCAAACAGTAAAAGTTCTTACCAAAGATGAAGAATCCCCACATTTGGTAATAATAGAATTCAAATACAGTATTATACATAATAAAGCCCTTTTAATACATAATAAAGCAATTTATGTGATAAAACACAACAGACACTAGATGCCTCGAAAGGGTTAATTGGTACCTGGTCATTACCACCAGAATCTGTCTCATAATCTGAGAAATATTATCTGAACCACTGAGAGACCTGCAGTTTCAAATCAAAATGAAGTTCAGAGGCAGAAGTAACCTTAAGCAGAAATGCCACTGAAAGTAGAATAGTGTCTGAGTGAATAGTTTTTGAGTTTGATTTCATTTTTACTCATGCTTTGTACAGATTTTCTGTTTTGGCATAAATGGAATTTGCATGTTTAAAAGAAGGTATTTCATTTATAAAAAGGGAGGCTCGATAACCAACTGAAAAATAAAACTGAAAATAAAAGAAACTACAACAAAATATACCCCAAAAAAAAAAAACCCAACAAGCCCCACTAAGAGTTATATCTGCAGGCTGTGCTGGAGGTGGGAAAAACTGCACCTGCTCCTCCATGCCCTGGTTGGACCCCGTAGCCAAAGGGAATAAAATGGATGAAGTTTACAGGTTTCTTGTGGCACCTCTGGCCACAACATCGTGACACTGCAGCAGCTGGATGTAAATACCTCTGAACCACCTACAGTCAAACTGCAAACAGCTTGCTAATTGCCAGACTCCTCCTTAATAAAGAAATCAGTTCCTTTAGCTGGAAGAAATTACTGTTCACGGGCTGCCAGTGAGTTTTTCCGGACCCACGAAAGCACTTGAGTTGTCATATTAATTACAAGAGGACTTGCACCCCTTAACAAAGAGCAAATTGGCAAATGGGTTTAAAACAACCACAGGGAAGTGTGCTCATGGAACAGAGCTACTTTTAAAAAATGCCCTGAGTGGGTCTGCTTGAACACAAAGACATAATAGAAACAGTTGATTGCTAAGTGCTCCATCTCTTCTAAAGATAAATATCAGCGGCGATAAATAAACTGCTCTGACATATCATTTGCTCAGCAATTTCCTTTAAAAATAACCACACAAAAACAAACAAAGAAATTCGCTTTCTTGCCACATGTAATGGCGCGCTCCATATTAACGTTTCAGGCAGGAGAATAATCAGCAGAAGCAGGCTGCTGGAGATAAATCAGAGTGCAAAACATGCAAACTTTAATATGTCACTTGAGAGATGCTGTCTGCTGCGTTTTCAGTCCTGCTTCTTCGGGTGGAAGAGAGGAATATTGCACCGGGTAAACTAATCTTACAATTCCAAATCAAATGGTTTTATCGTCATTATTAAGCATTTGCCTGTTACAACAGATGACAAGTCGTATTCCTGAACAGTTATACTCTGTTCATTTGGAGTGCATCGGGCTGATATATTTAGAAATAAATGGGAATTAATTTGATATTGCTGATACTGTCAAGGCTATTATTAATAATTGGCTGTGCTTCTAAATGCGTCCTCTGCGTTCACTTTCAGTGCTGGGTCCTCACGCACACAAAACATACTTAGTCATTTTAAAGTCAAGGGCACGGAAGGAAAATGGCTTCCCTGCTGCAAAAGTCTCCTTGCAGGGGTGAGAATTTCTCAAGTCACGTACAAAAGGGATCGACACGGAGACCCACGACGTTGTGAGCTCACTGGAGACATTTAGAAACATCTGATTCTGCACAGGCAGTTACCCGTGCTGCACCATATTATTGAACCGGTGCTGTAAAAAATAACAGCTAAAAATAGAAATAAAGACTTAAAATACTCGAATTTTTGCAAAATCTGTAAGGTCTGCAAATTACCGCAGACCACAAGTGAGCTTATTCTCAGCAGGTTTGGGTGAGGTCTGACAGCAGTTCTTTGCTGTGTGCTTAAAAACTGTTCTGGTCCTGCACTTCAGTGTTTAAAGAAAGCTTTATTAGCATTACTGTGGCTGAATTCAGAAAAGGTGAGAGAAGGTTTAAAGATACTTCTGATTCTCTGAATTTCTCAGCTGCTAAATATTTCAGTAATATTTTTATACTCGTGATAATGAAACTCTCGCTTTATCCACACACAGTACAAACCTTGACCTACATGCAAGACGAGGCTAAATTAAAAAAAAGAAACCAGGGTACGTTTCTGGGAACAAGCACTGCAAACCAGGGATAAAACAGGTTTTTGTGTGTACAGCTCTATAAACATGGCATCGTTTAGGAATTGATAAGACACATGGAAACATAAGATGAGATCAGTTCTGCGTTAGAACTAAGAGGAAACCACCATTTCCATTTGCATTGTGATATTGCTGCTAAAGAGAATAACATCTTTCTACATCTCTACCATTGAACCTTTTAAAAGGATTTGGTTGCCAAGGAAACTGGTTCTGGCCCAGTATTAATCTGAAACAAACATATTACAAAAGTTGGGGTAAGTAATGCAGTACTCATAATTATTTTTATTCCTAATGCTCAAATTCAGATTTCTGTACTTAAGGCAGCTAAGTTTTTATTTCATAATCTTTTTTGTGTGAAGCAAAACACAGTGAACTGATACTCAGTTTTAAGCTGACAGGGCCATCTATATCAATCTTCCTCTTTAAAGTCCTTCTACTTTTAAATAAAAAGAAATACTGCAGTTTCATGTTTGTGGCCAATACTGAAAATATAAGCATTAAAACATGCTATTCCTTATTTAAATTTCGCACAAAACGCAAAACCGCTTACGACAGAATTGAAATATTTTTCACTTTTCTAATCCATCTCAGTTTTTACTTCTGCATTTTAGCTTCAAGCTTAGTAGTGCTTATAGTCAGCTTCAAAATGTCATGGAATCAATAGGGTTTTCAAAAATTCTTTTGTTGCATAAGCGTTGCCACGCCCTTGGTACATATGATTATTTTAACAGACATGATTGCTCCACTTTCACAACAGATTTTAAAAAAAACCCCAGATACCAGTAACTGCCATGCCAGTATGTGAAGCCAACAATTTAATGCAGGTTGTTTTCATTAACAGTTAAGCACATTTTTAAACTGGAAGCCACATTCCAAAGCCCATTTCATGTTCTTGCAACACTGACCAAGAAAACAGTAAAACATGCAAATCTCAACCTACCTGCCCGCACCACTTAGAGCAGCGTTAGCATGGCACTGCACCCAGCCATTTTTGTGTGGAGCGATGGAGAGGAGTTCTATTCTTGGTCTTCTTGATAATTTTTGAGAAGCAGTCGTCAAAATTCAGATGGGAAGCAGCTTGAATAGACCGTGATTGGGAGAACCGAGTTTATCAACAGGGAAAAGCAGGAGTGGGGGAAAAAAAAAAAAAAAAAAAAAAACAACCACGTCCTCATCCAAGGTTTTCCGAAACTGCAACACAAGGTTGGCTGGTTTTTTTTGTTCTTGGTTTTTTGTTTTTTTTTTTCCCTCCTCCTCAGAGGGTTCAAAGCTTGAAGCTGACCACTGCAAAGGCCACTTGTCACATTTACTGAAAATCAACCTATTGATATCACAGCTGAAAATATAAACTCGACAACCAAAGCCCATTGCACAACGTGGACTGCGTAAGAGTTAAAAATAGACTCGACGTGCCTCCTACCTGCATAATAAATATGTAAGTTTCAAGTGCTTTAATTCGATATTCACATTAATTAACAATACAATATACATTATTTAAACTACAGTAAACGCAAGAAGAAAAAGGGTGACACCATCTGGAAGCACAGTTTGCTTTTTTTTTTTTTTTTCTCCCCCCTTTCCAAGGGCTAATAACGTAGTTTGAATGTGATGACAAGCTAACAGCTCACCACATTGCAAATGAAAGAAAAGAATTCTTAAGGTGATGCTCAAATATCTAAGGCTGTAATGAAGCACAAACCACTCTTCGCTACCGCATGACATGGCACACAGACCATTTACATACTCACATTTGAGATACCAGGCACAGTATAATGAATTCAATACACAGCATGCACACAGCACAAGCAACATTAATCCTGCCTGCCATTTTAGGCTTGCAGGAGTGAGATACATACTGCAGCACAGCTCTGGTAAGGGAGGAGGCAAGGGACAGCTCACCTTAAATGCAGTATCTGATTAATGTTGTAAGTGACATTGCGTATCAGCTACACAGTCTTGGTTCAACTGGGTGGGAGGGAACAAAGAAAATTGTCATCAACTGGTGATGCAAGATGAGCTCCAGTCGCTAACACTGTTAGCAAACTCCAAATTCTACTGTGATACAGTAGCAGGCGTTTCAAACTCTTATCAAAATCTGCTTGTGCAATGGCTGAGTCGCCTGCCGAGGAAAACAAAACAGTCTTCTTGCTTACTGGAGAAGCGCTGCGGCGACTACAGGAACATCCTCTCGGTGCAGAAAGGTTTCACGTCGCACACATTATATCCTGGATGCATTTGCCGTGCTTTCTCAATTTTTAAGTCCCTGAATTAAAAAAATAAAATAAAAAAGCCATTGATAGAAAAAAATAATAGAGCTAAAAGCCTAGTGTTCAGGCAAATAAAGCATTTCTTTTTCTTTCCTTTCGGTTTTCTCTCTCTTTTACAGTCCATCAAAATCCTGAGCAGTATTGACAAACCACACGAGCACCGGGTCTGACTGCATGATCAGCTGTCTGTGTCTACGCTACACCCTGTTAACCACAAGCAGTGTTAGAGCTAAATATATCTGCAATGCAGAAACGGTAGGTGCTATGTGGCGTGCAGTTCTGATCCGTTTGAAGATATTTTGCCATCCTCAGATACAACAAATAAAAGAAAATTTGGTGCTGATCTCTGCCAAGCACGCTATCTGTCAGACTTACAGGACATAAAAGCTCTCCTAAGTACACTGACCTAGATAGCACTAAGAAGACTTAAGCAGCGTACAGGCAATACTCACTGTCAGAGCAAGGAAAGCGAAACAAGGATCGTCTAATCAAACTGAAAGCAACAACTCACTACCACAGCCTGAATCCCAAAATGCTGCGTCCTGTATATGCACATCTCATGTTATTGGAAGATGCAAAGCTCCTTTGTGTTTTGTTTCTTTTTTTTTTTTTTTTTTTTTTTTTT
The DNA here is from genome assembly GCF_003031625.1 of Empidonax traillii. Lineage (NCBI taxonomy): Eukaryota > Metazoa > Chordata > Aves > Passeriformes > Tyrannidae > Empidonax > Empidonax traillii. Next base: position 25,679 of record NW_020956312.1, on the reverse strand, counting down.
TTTTTTTTTTTTCCTCGGAGGCTTTTCTTAGCTACGGTCGCACAATGACATTCTGACATCATGGAGGTCAATGCAGATACCAAAGTGCTGCTTCGTCTCTGAGGAAAAAAAAAAAAAAAAAATAATTTGGAAACGTAAAACCCGCAGAAATAATAATAATAATAATAATTAAAAATTTCCCGTCGCCTACTTAACGGCTCTGTGTTACCTTCTGAGATTAATGGCTGCTGCATACGTTAAATTGGTATCACCCTCTGCAGAGGCTGCGGGAGTAATTGTGGGAATTAGATTTTTGTAAGTGTCAAAAAAAAAGGCTTATTTCCCGGAAAACTTAAAAGCACAATAAAATATTTTGCGCGTGTAATGAAAAGATATACAGAGAGAAAAGCATTAAAAACAGCTAATCTGGTTTGTTTTTTTTTTTTTTTTTTTAAAACGCCTCATTAGCAAAAACGGTTCTGCTTTCATTGTCACTGTGTCTCCAAAGGGAGAATGAGAGAACCATGCTGCAGTTTAATTTACTATAACCTGAATTACCTTCCCAGAAGGCTAAACCAGCAGGTGAGGTAAAAACAAACCATAGGATCTACCTGTTTAGAGAGTAGAATCCCCCCAGTATGGCAGTGACTTCTCTCAGCTCCCTCTCCCTCCACCTGCGAATACCACAAGCCGATGCCCGGCACAAAACAGAACTGCGAAGATCAACGTGTTGGCCCTGAAAAGATTTCACTGGGAGAATTCTTTAGGTAAATAATATTTACCGTAGGTAGAAGAGAACATAAATGGTTTCTGGCCAACTGTGGAAATAAACAGCTCCTCCTTGGGAGGCCAGATTTGCCCAGAGAAGCGCTGCCTTTCATTCCACCTGCCAACATGGCTGAGAAAGAAAGCAGCCAAATTTTCATGCACGTATTCATTCTTTCCCTAGGAACCTGGGTACCTTTTGATTTACTTTTTTTCTCTCTAAAAGAGAAAGTGAAGGCTAATAACAAATATTGTGTTAAATCAGAAAATGTTGCGCAGCAAAGACTGGGCTGCTGTACGTACGTATTCATTTCTTGTAAAAATTAGACAATCTGACTTTGCTTCCCCCCCACACACACTTCTTTCCTTTTTAATGATTAAGTAGGTATCTGTTCAATTTGGAGGTTTTGCTTTGGGAAGTTATTTGGCATTTTGTTCTCTTTCATTTTAAAGGCTGGGAATGAGATGATCCTAACAGTCAGTGCTTTAAAATATTCAGAATCCCCTTCCATAAATAGCACATCTGTCACAGAAAGGGAACCCAGCCAACAGAAAGGCAGATCAGACCAGCAAAAACAACTGCTATTGCAATGCATGATTACAAACTAAGGTAGGATTTTTAGCAAGCCTTTATTTGTATTTTTGTTTGGTTTGAGCTTTTTTACATTAAGGGCTGACTGATTATATACATGCCACCATATATCAGCTTTAAATTAAGAGTATTAAATATGGCTTAATTCTGAGGTTTATTTCATGTTCATCTCTTAGTCAAGTGTGCACTGTCACATTAGTCATGCCCTGTTTAAAATCACGCTGAAAGCTCCTATAGATTTCCAGAAGGGAAGATTTGGGCTGTATTAGCAGTTTGTTAGAGTATGATATTATTATTATTTCAGAAGCCAGTGATAGCTTTGTATAAAGACAGTAATTTTCAGCAGAAGACTGATTTCAACAAAGATGCTCCTGCATTCCTGAGGTCAGCATTCTCAGTCACCCTGCCGAGCACTGCTCTGGGACAGACACAGCAAGGTGTTTTGGGTTGGGTGATTTAGGAGACATTAAAAGCCTGCTGGCAGTGGACACAGCAAAGGAATAAACACTTCACATTGAACAGAGGAGCGAGTCTGTCAAAATCTTTAGGCATAATTCTTGCTTCAATGGGCAATTTGCAGTGCTTAATAATAATTTTCCAGGCTTAAATTTGCAATGATTTTGCTTCAGACTCAACAGCATTTCAGTTCAGAAAACACGTTTTAGGTCCTTCTACCGCTTCACAACACGTGCCACGGGAAATAAATTCAAAAAGTTGCATTTGTAAGTTGCACGAAGTAGGCCCAATTTTTCAAGGTAGAGATATATTCGTATTTTATGTAATTTCTCGCTCAGCAACTTGGATTTAAGCTCTAATGTGATTTGTGCCAAAACTGTTACGGTCCCAAGGCAGTGGCTCGCCTGAGTCCTGACTTCAGAATTCCCTGCCCCTGCTATGAGCTTGTGTCAGTTCTTTACTCAATCAGCTTAAAGTCAGGCTATTTTCAAGTGTCCTCACTGGGTCTCACAGGCCATTTGAGCTGCAGCCTTTCCCACTTTCAAGCATCCTACTTGTAAACATGCTTCATTTATCATCACTCAAGAGCAACAACATCTTATCTCTCCTCACATACCACGGCTTATCAAAACTGGGGAGGAATGAAGGTTTTCCAGCATCACTTGATATTGCAGCATCCTCCTTGTGGTACGTGGTTTCTTAGAGGGAAGGTCCTAGTCCTCCACATCAATCATCTGGCTAAAGGAGATAGGGGGTGGAAAGAAAGACTCACATGAAGTCCCTTAAACCTGTACTGATTTTTGTCTCAAGGTATTGCCACACCTTGTCTTCCTGAGAAGGAAGTACAAAGGGGGTTCAGGTAGGCTGGGAGCTCTGCCAAGCACCAACCTTGTAGCAGTGAATATCTGGATGAAGATCGGGGAGGCTTTGAGAAAAAAAAAAAGTGACAAACACAGTTTTCTACAGACCAGCTCACCTCTGTCTTTGTTCAACACATGTCCACGCTGGACCAGGGGAATAATCTGTCCCTCTAGCTATAGGAGACATGCTGGGTGTGAGAGATGTGCTTAATAGTTATGAACACGCTTAATAAACAAATGAACAAACAGACGGACACTTGGGTTCGGTCAAACTTGGGAATCCAGGGTGGGTGTTTCTAAAAGGCACACCAGAACCAGCTCCAGCCTGTCAGCAAACCTGCTCTTGGAACGACTTTTTCAGCCTCTGAACTTTGCTGCAGTCAATTCTATTTGTCTCTGTATTCTGCTAGTGCCATTGCAAAAAAACCACATTGTTGATGAATACTCAGTTTGAAATGAAGAGTTACTTTGGAAAAGAGAAAACCCACACCTTTCATCATGAACTAAAATTCTCTGCCCTAACACTTACATTCAGGAAGGCATCCATATACCCAGGCATTCAGCCTACTCATTGACTTCCTGCTCAAATGCCTCCTGTCCAAAATCCTACTGCTACATCCTACGTCATTTAGGAGCTACCTTCTTCAGTACTACAGCTCCCCTTTGGGCTGCAGAAAACAAGGGGAGGGAAGTGAAAAAAGGACTCCTGATAGAACCTGCACCATCTGCCTTTCTAGAGCCAAAGTAAAGCTCATTTGTACCTGACCCAGCCAACATGCCCTGGATTTCCATCTGTGTACACAGACTGACTCAGCTGAGTGCTGACAGTTTTCCCAGACTTCCCCACAATTCCTTCTGTGTCTCTGTATGGCTGTACAAAGACTTCCATTATTTGTCTGGACAGAAAACAATTGCTGTTAGTTATTCCTGTAGTGATTTACACACCTTCGTTTTTAATTGTCACACCCCCATAAACAGGCCACCAAAAATAGGATGCAAACTGTCTAAGAGGCAAGTTTAGACTCCTGCTGGTCCTGGTAGATGGGCATGTTTGTCAGCACTGCTGAATGAAAAGCAGAGCAGCGCTTAAAGGCAATTCCTTTTATAAAAGGCAAATACAGAAACTCTACAAAAATAGCAAGTATCTGAATATTCTGAAATGTGTTCTGAGATACTCCATTGTGTCGATGTGTTGTGAACATGCATTATGGAAAAGCATGGGCATGCCTCAACTTCAGGATCACAGACAAGCCACGTACTAAGATACATTTTGTCTATTTTTTTTGGTGAAATGCTTCTAACAGCCACTTATAGTCTAGTACTCTATGCTGTAAATTCTCTAAGTATTAGAGCACCTGGGATTCACTGTAAACAAATGGCAAAGAGAATTTCTTTAAAAACTGTAACACCGTCCATAGAATCTGAAGAAAGTAATGCCTTTATGGCTATTTGTGCTCACCTTTACAGGCTGCATTTTTGTATTTCCTGTGTAACATGACACTCGGGGTAGTTAGCAATAAGTGGCTTTGTCTTGCTTTTTCTCTGAATAGTGCTTTAATTACTGATAAGTGTAGACTCTCCACCTAATTCTACTTCCTCAGGCCCTGTTTGCTTTCTATACTGCTGCCAGATACTGTGACAAAGGTTTCAAATTGCTGTCTCTTATCACTCCAGGCTAATTCACATGATTAGCGAATTTATGTTTTATCAATTTTCCTTTGTTCTTATCAGTTTTATTTTTTCTCTGCTCAATGACACAACCTGCTCGATGCCCATACCTGCACTTTTCCCGTGCTTGCCTTGTGTTGATCAGCACATCCATGTTCACAACATCTATTTCTTCTCTTCCAGTTTTGTGGGGCAAACTTGTCTTTTAGAGAGTAGCAGACTCGAAGATTTGATATGGAAAGAAGCTTCACTCAGTCCCATAAAATCCTGTAGAGATATTACAGACATTTAAGCTGAATCATTCTTAGTAACACCAGGGAGAAGACAAGAAGGGCAATTAAGAATTAGGTTGGAAAAAAGTGGGTTGGGAAAAAAAGTAGTTTTTCAAAGTAGTCAACATAAAATCTATTCAGCCATTTTACATTTTCAAATCAAAAATTTCCTTTTATAAACACATGAATAAAGTTAATTCTGAAACGTATGACTTTTGGAAGAATCAGGTCTGTGAACATGATCTCTCTCAATTATTGCCTTTTTTTTTTTCCCCCAAAAAGCTTTAATAGGGACTGTCCAACTGTTTTGAAGAACAGAGAGGATGAGAATAACACACATTTCTCATTATCTAAAATAGTAAGAAATCAATTTTGAATAGTACAAGTACCAGAACAAGCAGGGCTAGGAAGCTGAAGTCTGTCAGCAGAGGAGAAAATGTTTTGAAAGTCCCAAGAAAACTGTTTAGCATTTGATAAAACAAAATGTCACATTACAGGACAGAGAAATCTCTCTTTCTAAAACCCGTGTGTAGAGATGACTGTCTCACAGCTCCAAACAGTCTAGCAAATGTAGAACCAATGCAACCAAAAATCCAGTTTGGACTTAAATACTCAAGCTCAGCTGTTCATGATGCTGTTAAATGTGGGCTGTTCTTTCAGGGCTGTAGATCTGCTCAAACCAGGAGCTTGTTCCTTCATTTTTCCATCTGCTCCTGACAAGTGGGAGAGGAGCTCTGAGCCTTCCCATTGTCATCCTGGTATGTGCAGCCAAAACTGCACAAAAAGAGCATTAACTCTGAGCTCCAGATTGAGATTTATCCACTGCCACTCCCTCACAGTGCCATCATCTCCACTGCTGGGACTGTTTCTCTTCCCCACCTCATTTTAAGAAAGCTGCGCAAATCACAGCTCTCTGCAGATCACTTACAAAATGACATCATTCCTCTCTGCACAAATTCCACAGCTCTTCCATGTTCCAAAACCGTTCTGATGGTTTGAATGGATCAGGAAGATAAAGGGACACACTAACAGAAAGTTGTAGCCCATTAAGTCCTTGGGATTTCCATGAAATTTAGGAGCTGGTGAGCAATGGTAGTGCTTTGTTGGAGTGCAGCAGTACAAAAGGCTCTATTAACAATAATAATACACTTTTACAGCATGTTTTATCCAACAGTCTCAGAGATCATTACAAACATTAATTGAGCCTAACTATAGCCTGCAATGAATTAGCATTATTATGCTAATTTTATGGATGGAAAGAGAAGAAGGCAGAGAGGTTAAATGATTCACTCAGGAACCCAGAACCACGTGCACAAGTGGGTTATCCCAACCAAGAATTGCTGACAGACAAATGCAAGCGAGATGTCAGACACAAACATTCTAAAAGGCTTCCAAAACCGTGACATCACTGCTCTGAGGAAGTGCTCCCCAGCAAGGGAATAGTGTTGCTGTGGGCTTACAGCAGGTAAACTTCTTTCGTTTATTCTTTTATTTTGAAATTCTCTCGGGACCTTTGCAAGACCATTCACAAGCACCAAGAATTTCTTACCAGGTATGTTGGTTTACTCAGATGCATACCTAAAAGTGGGAGGATATTTTAAATAATGGCCCTGAGGCCTGAATCAGTCATCTGTGTTACTCACATCAGTTATAACTTCCAAGAAGAGGACAGCACGACTGCATCCACTTTTCTTTAAAACATCAAACTGGATATAGAAAAGAGGGCAAAACAGTTAAAATAAGAAATTTTCTCTCCAAGTACCATTCCAGTCTCCTTCAGTATTTTCAGCTCTTAAAAAAAAAACCCAAATCAAACATTTAAAAGCTGTTTTGGACTCCTTTCCTTATTGAATATCCTGGAAAACACTCAATCTGGCACTCATTAAGCTTAGTCTGATTTAATATAGTTCGTAACAAGAGGTACAACAGGTGTATCTTTACCAAGCATCAGGAATTCTATTCCAGACAAAAATAACCCTTAGTCTTTCTTCCACCCTTTGTGCCACTCATCACTTGCTCCTTACTTACACTGAGTGTTTCGTGTGCCTCTTGGTTTTACTACCCTTTAGACTGCTTTTTCAATCATTCCTAATAGGCCCACGATATTTGGTAAATTCTGGAACTTTATAAGTTTCTAGAATACACAATCTTTATGCAAATGTATCTTGTTTGTCCCAAAACAAATACTTTTAATTAAGTCCTCATTAATGGCAGAAGAAAGCAAATGTTCTCTTATGAATATCCAACAATGAGTAATTAGTGAAATGTATTTTTCCTTTACAACATACTGAATAAAATCCTGATTATTACCATTTTCTCTCTTCATTAACCTTCTTAAAGGTTTCTTACCTGCTGATGTTGAAGATGCCTTTTATTTGCTGGGCAGTTCTGGCTTTATCAGTTTCTATGAAAACTTTCCCTTCTTCCTCATTGAATAAAAGTTAAATTAGCATAACATAGGAGCTGGACACTACAGACATAAGCAAACCCAGACTAATTATCTGCAGTACAAGATTATTCTCCCTTTCCAGCTAACCCCCATTTTATCCCTGTTAGCAATATGGTCAACAGTGAGAGCTGTCTCTTGGAGATGTCACTCAGTGCCTTAAGAATTTCCTCAGTTGACATTTCTGAACACTGCTGGTTCAGGTGTAGTAGTCATGATGTTACTTCCACGCTGGTTTTGACAGAAGAGGACATTTGGAAAGAACAATCAAAATGCTGGGCAGTAGAAAACCCCCAAAAAGCCAATCAGTACTAAACGGGCTCATCTTCAAACAACTGAGGGGGCAGAGCCAGGCTCAGAACACTTTGGTTTTGACTCTCTCCTCGTTCACTGTGAACTGAAAGTAAACCCTGTGACCAGCACCTTTGGGTCTAGATGAATATTTGTGCTGCTGTGTTTAAGAAAGGCCTAAATAACCCCAGCTCCACCTGCACTGCCAGTGGCAGGATGTAACTGCAGCAGCGCCTTCCTGCCTGAGCTGCTTTGGGCAGTGACACAAAGGAAGACACATCATCATTGCTCACCTCAGCCTAGGCCAGTCCCAGGAATTCCCAGGATCCCAGACAGACCCCTCACCTCGGTGATCTTCCAGACTTGCACAAACACTCGAGGCTGAGGCTGTGTCAGCCACTCTTCTCAACACAAGTTGCTTGTTCCCTCCTCAGGTACAGGGGTCAATCAGTTCTTCCAAGAATTAACTGCACGACTTTTCTTTGTTCTGGTTCTCTGCCTTGCTGCACAAACACTTGTGCTGGCACAAATACCTGTGGTGTGACTCCCTCTTTTGGGAGGCAGCTCCTGGAAGAACTAACACCACCTTCACTCTTCCTGCTCTCTCTTATCACAGTTTTGTAATTAGTTTAAACTGGTAGAAATAGGCACAGCTGAACTTAAGCAGAGCCTCTGGGCCTGTGGGCTGGGTGTGAGGGAGGCAAATAAAGTTTTATTAGTGCCATCAGGGCCTTGACAGTCCTACCCTTTCTTCTTCCTGGTGTCCTGTTCCTCCCACCCTCCTTCAGCCTTAGTGCTGGGAGGTTGCATGAGGAGTCAGACCACCTAAGTGCAAAAACTGTATTTTGGTAAGGTTATTTCTGGTTGTCTTGGTGAGCTTATTCACCTCCCCACACTGCTGTATGAACACCACAGCTGGGGCTGTGGGCACAGCTGGAACAGGTGGCTCAGGGTGGACAATCAGCAGATGGTGGCAGATGTGGCAGTGAGGGCCAAGTGGTGTCTGTGCCACTTGTGAAACCATACTCAGAGTCTTCTGGAATAGTACAGACACAGAATTTCACTCTGCAATTACCTCCTAATTTAAGAGCAGGTGTGTTACTGCAAGTGTCACCGCTCACAAACATCACTATAGAATGGGTTCTGTAAGTTAAGGTAATTTTTAAATGTACATAGCTCTACTGATGATCTACATGCAGCTGGACTAGACGGCTGTTGTGGGTCCCTAACAACTAAAATACTCTATTCTACACACACAGCTGTGGGTGTACTTGTATTTGCCTAAAAGTGCTCGCTGTCTCTAAGAGCAGCCTGGAGAAGAAACATTAAAATAAAGGAGAACCGGTCACAAGGAAGAAGAAAGGGAAAAGGAAACAATGTAAATTTTTTTTTTTTTAAGTCAGAGCTTGTTTTTTCTTTCCACCCTCCCTGTAATAACCCAGCAATGGAATGCAAATTAACATTCATGGGTTTTTTAAACAATAGCCTTTGTGTTCTGAACCACACTGACAAAGCAGAACAATCCAAGCAAAACATGATCACAAAATCTTTTGCCAGCAATGTGCTAGCCAGTTTTGTTGCAAACATCTGAAGCTGCAAGGGAATCCGTTTTGGAAAGTAATAAAGCAAGCGTAGCTTCTTTTTGCTCAGCTGAACATCTATTTATTTTTTTTCTCAAGCTGAATTTCAAACTGTGACATCACTGCAATTTCCATTAAGTCAGCATGGTGTCCTAGGCTCTAGGCCCAGGAAGCCAAGCTGAACATCTACCAGTAAAGGCAGAACTCACTTTCCAGGATTTTTGCACTTCTGAGGTCAGAGTGTGGCCCAAGAGGGGGGAGGATGCACTGCCACACAAGGCAAGCTTGAAGATAAGCTCCAAGGTGTGTCTGTGTACATCCTCTGAAACGATAACCATCAACAGCTGACAGCACTCTGAAATCCTCTGTGTAAATCAGAGAAGGTATCCTCTGCATTAACAGTGGAGAGTGTGTGAATATCATAACCAGCAGTAGGAATCACAAGCCAGTGAGGGGAAAAGGATCACCACAAGGACAGTTGGTTTCTACGTGTCTCTCTTCTCCACAGCACGTGGTTCTCAGCCATCCCTAGGCTGTGGTTCCTCACTGTGGGTAAGCAGGTTGGCTGCTGCTGCTGCAAAAGGGATCAGAGCAGCTGGACAAGTGCAGAGGAAGAGCAGGGACAAAACAGCATGTTGTGCATTACGCATTTAGAGCATAAAAACACAATAAAGCAAAAGGAGCAATTTTAGGACTCTCATAAGGGATAAAGGGGAAAAGTCGGAAATTATTAACAGCCCTCATGAGTTCTTGCCTACTTGGCAAGGATTCCACTGGCATTACCTCTTAATTTCAAAAGGAGGAGCTCTGTTGGAAAAAAAGGATTTGATGATTCTGGAATGTTCAGCATCTTGTTAAATATACCATGCTGAGTGTATTTGTTTGAAAAGGTCTGTGGTTGCCTTAGCTTGTGATCTCTAATCACCTTCCTATGATTAAACTGCATCAAATCTGGTATTATCTAAACGTTTATCAACTGGAATTTAACTGCAAACTTTGCCTTTCAAAGGAGCCGACATTAGCCTGGTTATAACAGCCACCATAAATCTGCATTAATGATCTACTCCCAGGGCTGGAACCCCAAAGAAGCCACAGAAAGGGAAAACTCAGAACTGCTTCCTGGTATACAGGACCTAAGACCCTGCCAGGGCAATAAGTGCCTGTGAACAAGACACTCAGAAGAGAGACACCCTCCATCACTCAACTTGTGTTACCAGAATTCTGTAGAGATGACAGTTTCCACCAGTGTTCGGGTTTCAGTTTGCAGTTATTCTAAATCTAGGCCTGCATTTGCAGTGCAGTTAAGTGATACTCAGACCAATTCGTGCTTGTTACTCCAGCCTTCACACGACAGCACTTTTTTCCATCTGTCAGCTCGGACTTTCCCCACCTCCCTGTAGCAGGACTCTTCTCATCTTCTCTCTCCTCCCCTGCTTCAACACTGTGCATAGCAGGGGGAAATATGAAAAGCAGCAGGATTTCAATTACAGCGGGAAAAAATATTAATAATTAAAAGCCACATATTCGTTGCTTTATTTTCTAATATGTGAATGAACGTTTAGCTCCCAATGCTAATATGGACCCTAGGGTATTATATAGTTTGTTCTCATATTTTCACACAGCATTCAGTGATGCTGAAATGTATCCATCTCTCCACGGCCTGTGTTCAGTAGGTGTCAGGGCACTCCTCAGAGTTTCCCTGGCAAAGTGGAGCTCGTAATCAGCTGGCTTTGGTTTTCAGTGCCTGTGCAAACTGTGCTATACTTGTGACAGCATTAATCTAAAATAAAGGCCAAGCTGCAAACAGCTTATCCGCTGCCTGATCGCAGAACAGACTGGCAAGTGGTTGTTGGGCTCCTACTTCCTCCTTTCTCTTGTACTTCAGTGGAGGATCTCATTGGCTCATCGAAACTCACTGCCAAACAAGCAGCCTTTTTCTCCTCCTTTTGCATCTGCAAAATTAGGACCGCATACACAAGGCCACCACTTTCAAATTTAAATGCCACAAGTTAAGCATGTGGATATGTAGTGGTCGATACAGTAACGCAGCAGTTACTGAAACTTTATACTGAAGCACGGTGCAACTTTTTTTTCCCCTCATCACAGCAGCAAGGGGCAGGATTTGGGATCCTGCTACTAGGAAGAGTATTAGCATTTATTTGAAAATAATTTTTAGCTTCAGAGATATGTATCAGTGCATCAGGGTATGCTTTACCCTGGAAGGTTAAAAGGCAGGTGAACACCAGACTCACTTCCCTTTAGTTTTATAATAATTTAACCACTGACAGTTCATTCATTTTATGAATGGGTCTCTTGGGGTTGACAATGCTGGAAGAATTTTCAACAAAAAATGAGCCTAGTTTTTCAGATTTCTATGTCTAGGTAGCTTGTCTAAAAATAAAACCTCAAAGATTTAATTAGCTTTACCTTGCTCCAAAAGGCATCCTCTAGACTTTCCAGGGCACACAGTGAATGTGGGGAAGCAAGAGGTAAAATAATACTCATGTCCTTCCCTGAAGTACATCACTTCCAGAGGTCCTAAAAGAACAATGTATCAGCATTGTTAGGGTCAAGAACTCATTGCTTTAAATAAATAAACAAAATTATTTTTGTGTTCCTACTTTTTGACATATTTCAGAATTCAACAGTAAAAGGGAAAAAAATTAACCAGAAAAAAAATAAATGGTAGCTTGCTAAAGTCTTAATAAAACTTAATTGCTCTAAATGTAATGAGTAAGGACAAAACAGTGTGCATATATTCAGATATTAAACACAGTTCCTAAACTTGGTTCTGCAGGTTGGTTTTGCATTTGGAAAGGCTGTCACTGGAACTTACTCTACTGCTGTTATTTTCCTATCTAGCAGTAGGTACCTTCAGATGGATTCCATCATATTCTCTATAATCATCACTTTTACTACAGCCCAGTGAAAGGAGGTTTTCATTGCTTTTAAAATAAATCCTGGTTTCGATCTCCTCTGGCAAACCTGCAGCATTCCCAGATGGCAGCTCATACTTTGTCTCCTGCCAGATCTTGTTTCATAGTGAGCTTCATAGTAGTGGGGTCATAATAACAAGGATCTGAAAATTGTTAAAGGAGTCCAACAGCACAACTTCCTTTAAGTTCCAGCCAGCATCATAAAACCCCTTTGTGCAGGACAGCCAAGGCTTTCTGCTTTATTTTACAGTGCTGGTGGTCATCACTGTTAGAAGGTGGAAGAGTTAGAGTTTGACATACAGGATCAGTCACTCAATAAACTAAACGGTGTCGACAGAATTTGCCATGTGGTGAGTAAGTGCCTGTTGAAAAACTTGGGTTTGCAGCTCTTTGTTTCTCTGACCATAAACTGCAGGTTTAAAACACAGTGCAAATAAGAAAAGAAGAAAAGCTGTAAACCAGTGTTTTCAGGGTGTCTTCCAACAGCTTGTTATCAGAAGTAGCAGAAGATGCAAATTCGGTTGCAGTCCATGAATAGTAATAGTTTTCCCAGCCTTTTTATTTGACTAATTTAAATGGCCATCATGTTTTTCTTCTCTGCAGAAGAGGCAGGAGCTAATTACAGTGACGATTATAAGAACTACAATTAAAACAATTCCAGCTGTTCTGACAAAAGTGGCTCCGGGCAAGGTTGGCCACGAGGTTCTGTTTTGAATATATCTTGAGGTCTTTCTTTTATAATAGCTTTGGGCTTAGTTATAATCCGAGCCCAGATGATGACTTGGTGTTCCACTGGGTGCACCGGTGGTAAATACTGCAATGACCAGCATATACACAGGATGCTGGTGAAGTTAAAGTTCTTCTGCCTCTTGCTCCTCGTACTCCAAAGATTATCCAGATCACTCCACTGTCAGCCATAGGCTCAGTACTGACAAGCTGGTTTCCAGGCTGCTTCTGAGAGTGTGGCTGTAAATTAAGCACTTTGTTAGAAATTGTTAGCCGTAGAATTTATGTGTTGCAGACTAAGCATTTTAAGAGCAGAGTGTTAGCCACAGAACTCCTGTGTTTTAGTAAGGTTGGAAGTTCTCAAGGGCAAGTTGATAATTTCTTGTGAAGATTCCTTACAGGCAAGAATTTTGATAAAACAGAGGCCGTTGCTTGCACCTGTGGGGAGACTGATAAAAGCGAGAAAGAAGACGAAACAGCCGAGACAAGAGTGGATTTAGGCCTTGAACCAGGGCCAGAAGGCAGGAAACTGCACCAGAACCAAGGAGTCAAGAGAAACACAAGCGATTCGAGGGGGGCCTGCTGTGGTGGAGAGTGGGGTGGGACACATGAGGTAATCCTTGAATCTGTAGTTAGAAAGTGGGATAAATTTATGAAACCCATGTGATTCAGGGTGCATCCTCTGGGATTTTTTCCAAAGCACCTGGAGCTTCAATAAAGGTGTGTACTTTTTGGCTTTCTGTACCCAAAATGAGTTGAGGGAGTTCATTCTCTGACTTTTCAGCATCAGGAGCACAGTGGCCTCATTCTTATTACAGCTAAGAGCAGCCTGTGCTTGGTTTTTAGGGAAAAATAAGCCATAACACAGGCCCTGCACGTAGTTTCTGACTTGACAAAGTGGCAGAGCAAGATTTTCCATAATTCACCTGCAGTTTTCTTCTTCAAGAATCCTTCTGAACACAGACAGACACGTATGGGGCAGAGTCAGCGTCTCCTTCCTGACCCTGCACAGCTCACAAAAGTGACACACAGTCTCCATAGTCTCCTGTGGGCACTCGGAGAAGAGAGAAGCATTTAAAACATTGACACACGCTGCAAAAAGTCTGGGGGAAAACAGAGAGTGTGGGAAGTTTGTTTTGGTGATTGTATCAGGTCAGACATGGCATATGTACCGGCTTCTCACAAAGAAGAGAAACATTGACGCTGTTCTTTTATTGAAGCCAAGGGGAAGGCAGTGGCCAGTGACTGCAGCTTCCCTCCCAGGGGGCTGAGTCACCCCTTCCTGTCACCCTCTTAACACTGAGGCATCACTTCAGTCGCAGCTCCAGAGCTGCAGGCTGCTCCACACAGCACAGCTTCTGTTTTTACTGGAGCCCTGTGCAGCCACACAGCTTCAGTTCAGCGCTGGCAATACTGGAGGCTGGAACTATTTCTAAAAGGCACTGCATTGTCACAAATCAGCCTCCTGGTCTAATCTGGTTAGCAAATGGTGCATTCAGCTCCTTCATCCATAAATATATATATGTGTGTGTATATCTACATTTATATATATATATATACACAGCAGGCACTCAGCCTTCCATTTGTTGTGTAGAACGATGAACTCATTGCAAGTATGCACTAAATAAGCAGAAAACGGCTCTTATTTTTGTTGGATTACTCAGAATACACGTGGTGGAATTAAACCACTGACCCCTGTGGTTGTCAGGAGCCCCAGAAAGTCAGCTTTGTATGTGCATAAATAAGGAATGCTGAGCTTAGTCATTCATCTATCAGTTGGTCATTTCCTATGGATGGGCAAAAGAAAACAGTGGTTAAAGGGTCTTCTCTGCAGTTGAGATCTGTGTGCTGGTTTAGATACCCTGCAGGCATGGGGCCTGTTTACCCACAACACACAGAAATCTTCATCTGGCAGATTTTCCAATATTGCAAACGCCTAAAGAATGTTAACACTGACTTTGATAGGAAATGAAATCTGTTTGTGCATCAGCATTGTTTATACACAAAGTTAAAGCTTCATTTTAAAAGCACCACAGACTTCATTTGGAGTTTTTAATTAGACTATCTATAAAAGTAAAACTCTCTCATTTTGGGACTTATGCAAAATAACAAAGTAGGCCTGAGATGGAAGTGTGGGCATTGATGCTGAATGCTTTCCAGTTTGTGTTGTGGTTTTATTCACACTCACGAGAGAGAATGGTTTTAGCTATAGATAAAATATTTAGGAGACAGGACACATTCAAAAGTATTTTGGTTTTGTACCAATGATCTATTCCCAAATTTAAGAAACATCATTTGGAGAAGGTTCACAATACAAATGGAGTATAGGAATATGGTGAACTTAAATTATGAGAATGATGAACTAAATATAATTCAGAGGTAGGAAAACTGTATAAGTCTGAACTTACTGAGGCAATATTTAAAGGCACATATGACTCAAATCTTAGGGAGCAGATTGGCTGAAGAACATTAAGAGTAATTTTCAAATAAATCTTGCAGAGTTTAAGTATGAAAGTGTCTTTCTCAGTAATAGTTTTTCTTACTACTGAGATAAACAATCTGGGGTATTCCCACTC
>NW_020956312.1:5174-10309 GCF_003031625.1 Empidonax traillii | reverse complement strand
TGTATAAGTCTGAACTTACTGAGGCAATATTTAAAGGCACATATGACTCAAATCTTAGGGAGCAGATTGGCTGAAGAACATTAAGAGTAATTTTCAAATAAATCTTGCAGAGTTTAAGTATGAAAGTGTCTTTCTCAGTAATAGTTTTTCTTACTACTGAGATAAACAATCTGGGGTATTCCCACTCTTGTGATGTTTAGGCTACTGGGTATAGTTTCATTCTTTGAGTGTAACACAAACTGTAGTCTTAAATTCATCCCTTTATTGAGAGGAATTTTATGTAGGGAATATCCAGACTTCTAGTTGTAAAACATGAACTTAAAAAAAAGATATCCATTTCAACAGTACACTCATGCCTACCAGCAACTGATAATTAAAGGATAATAACTTGATTGTAGATTCTAAAAAGTTAACCTACCTTGTATTTTGTCTCTGTTGAAACTGGAGTAGTTGATGCATCTGTTTCCTTCTCTGTGTTGCTAAAATACTGCTCCTTGTAAAAGAAGAAGCAAAAGAAGCAAGAGAAATTAAAGAGAAGCTAAAATAGAGAAGTCACTTTAAAACCAAAATGTCTGCAATGTCATTACTTATTTAGAATGTGAGTCCTTCTTGAGGCATTTACAATTTTTTTATGCCACCACAGGCTCAAAAAAGTAATAGCCAGAGATACAAATATTGTAATAAATACAATAGCCTCATAGCTAGCAGAGACTTAATGTGGCCTAAAATTGTAGAGAAACAAAGTAACAAAACTCAGATCCTCTTACTTATAATGTAATTCTCCCAATTAATTAGTTGTGTTAAGGAGAATACCTTTTAATAGCCTAAGACATATTGTTTGCAATTTAGCTGCTCTGATTCACAGAAAAGGGAACATATACCATCGCTGTCTTTTTTTTTTTCATTGTTATTTGGAGAGGACAATCGATCACTCTGTCAATATTCTTTGGGTTCCCAATATGTTTTTTAGCATTCCCCTCTAAAAACCTCACAAAAGTCTTTCTTCCACTCAGGTAGAATAGCAAAAAAAAAAAAAAAGAAAAGAGCTTTTTATATCTTTCTTATGCCGTGAATTCTATAAACTATTTAATTGCATGTAGTTCACCTCACCTGTCCCTTCAGCCAACGTAAACAGCACAAAGATAAGACTTCAAAGATGTTTCAAAATTTTCTAAGAAATGTCTAAAAATATTTTAGAAATAAATCCTGTTTCATAGTGGAATATTAAAAGTAATCTGAGAAGGAATAGGGAATAGAACAGCCCATGGGAAATAGATTAACTGATTCTTAACAAGGTCTATGCTCAGTAAGGTAAGTATAGCTAAGCAAGATGAAAGGTGTGATTGAGCTCTACATCATTCTCACTGCTTATTACTCAGTTCAGCATCTGAGATCAAATTGCTGCTGTTTTTATGGAGTCCTATGGCCTTCCATTTGTCCAGGGAGGTTCAAGAGAGCATCTCCTAAGTGCTGTAGAAACAAATACATATAAATAACAATGCAACTGAAAAACTAACTCACCTTTAACGAAAAATCCTTCCTGGGTCTCTCTTCATCACTTTGGAGAATCTCAAATGTACTTAGCGAATTTTAACTGTGGAAGAAAAACGTAAGGGGCTTGAAAAATGTGGGGGACACAGTCACGAAACCTCCGTATTTTTCCTCAAAATGTTGGTCCCAGGCCTTAGATTGACAACAGTCCTTTCCCCAAAGGAGATGTCTATGAAAGCCCTAAATAATTAGCTGCAGACCTGCAGGCAGAATTTCCTCTGGCTGCTTCTTCGTGCTGAGTGCACCGTGGGGCTGCCTCCACGCACAGGACCTGCTGGATGTGACCCACATGGCTACAACAGATTTGGGCCCTTTTTTTTTTTTTTAAATAATTGTATGGAATTGGGGTAATAAAATATTCTGGTGGATGGAACAGATAGAACATGTCTGAGGAGCCATATTATTGCTATCTCTGAGAAAAAAACCCCACTGGGCAGTATGCTGCTCCTTGCCAGCAGAGAGGATGGGGGCCCTGCACGTGTCAGGTGATTGTCCAGCCCAAGACTCTCGAGGTACCAGCACAACTCTGGGCAGGGCTCTCTGGGTGGCAAAGGCTGCAAAACTGGCAAGGAGAGCTGCAGCAACACACAGCCATCTTCCAGCTAACACCCTGCAAACATCAGCTTCCAAATGGTGCATTAGCCACGAGAGTGACAGCACGCAGGTGACAGAGTACGTGCTGAGGCCGTGAGTGGGGCTCTGCAGAGCACAGCACGTTTGGGGTGCGCTCTAATTGGGGTTTGGTGGGTGCACAGAGAATCAGGAAGTGCAATTTGCACCTCCTTGCGCCAGAAACAGAATGAGTCAGATCCTTAAAGCCTCAATTTTAGCTGTGCTTCTGCCTCCTCATTGTTCTGACTAATACAATGATTTCATGCCAGGCTCAGTATGGTAAAAGCCAGCTGCGTGGTCTCTAGGTTAGAGCACAGCCCGGCTCGTGCTGCCCTCAGAGCTCCAAGACTTCCCCCAGATTTCAGCCGAGCAGCTGCAGGCCACCCCAGCTCACTGCAGGCAGAACCGTTAACTGCACTGAGAAAGATGTAAATCGAAATACATTTAGCAGTGCAACACACAAATTTGAAACATCTTAAATAGGCCAGGAGTTCAGAAGGGACAAAGCAGATGGACATAGGACTTCTAAAATATTAAAAAAAAAAAAAACAAACTCATCACACCTCTCAAAACAAGAGACTTAAAATAGGCAGCAAGTTAAAATGCAAATCCAGCTCTGTAAATATATTAACAAAAAAAAAAAAATCCAGAAAAATTCTCAGTATGGTTTTGGCTCCAGATGTGCAGTTGCAGGATCAGTGTCATATGTGTTCCCTTGGCACGGACTTGGTCCTGGGTTGTGAGCAATAATGAAGCTTGTGTCTTTCATGAGACTCTCTATGTATCTACTGGCAATTTTCATAGTGTACATATTTACATAATCCAGGCTTCTCTCTAATTTATTTAACTATTTATTATAACTAAAGTATTTCAAACCCCATTTTTTATAAACGTGTAGGAGGTTTTTTCCCTCTGTTTGTAAATGAACTTTAACAAACGGCACATAACACTGAGGGTGAAATAGTTAAAATAATGCAACATCTGAAAGATGTAGTAAGAGTTTTCTTTTGCTGTGCTCTCCCACTGAAATGATGATTTGGCGATGGGTTGGTAACTGTTCTTCTTTCTGATCTTCTGTAAGCCAAAACCTCGGCCTGACAAATGATATTGTGAGAACGGATATCTAAAACTGCCTGGAGCTCCCTCTGGCAGAATCAGGCCAAGGGCCTTGATGGTAACTCTGCAAAAGGTAACGAGGGCTTGCAGTTGGCTAGTGACAGAGTAAGATTAGATGTGGTTCTGGAAAGCTGCTGGAACTATGGAAAATGAAGACCTCATCATTTAGGGGTCTTCCTGGTTAGTCCACAACATTTTTTTCTCAAAAGGTGAGGATGAAGTCAATGGTGAAACCCAGCAGCTTCGCCACCTCTCCAGAACCGCAGGGAGAAAGAGCAGGGTCATTTAACTTTGACACAAAGGTCAGACTTTGCGTGTGCTCGCTGTGCTGCGTCCTGTGCTCTCAGAATAGCACAGCTGACAGCAAGGAGCCCTCCTTTCTAACAGATGTCAGGTGTATTTCAATAAACACTGAAACCATGGATAGTTTTCTGAGCCTGATGTGAACACCAGAGTGTCTAAGGTTTCCTGCGAGCAACTTGTGACCTCCTCAGAGGCCCTGATTTTTAGCCTATCAAGCACTACCCATTTTTTGGGTCAGAGTCACCAAAATGGGGGCAGAGGACGAGCTCATTATTTCCGTCGTCTCAGCAGTCTGTTCCCAGTGTGTGTCTGGGCTCCTCTGTGACGTACAGGGCATTGTTTGTGAAACAATGTAATGTTTTAATGATTCGCAAAGTACTATGAATCGTGCATACTAAAGATACTCCACAAGCACTAACAGCTGTCATTTAGTGCAGCAAAGTTTTATACAATCCCAAGGATACAGACTAATTATGTGTTCAGCAATAACCCCCCATTTTCTATGGTGGCCTTAAATTGCCCATCAGAACTCCAATAAATTGGCATCAGCATAAGAGAAATTACTACAGGATTTAAAATACATTTTTAATCTAATTTGCTACATCCATAGTAGCAACACTTTCGGGTGGATTTTTTTGCAAAATAAATACCAACGAACCAGCGTATTCTTGCCAAACGTTTCAACATTTTCAGAACCTGCACGGTGTCCGCCCCCAGCGCGACCCGCTGTCACTGCGCTGGTGCCACCGGCGTCACTGCCGACGCGCGCGGCCCGAAGCGCCCGCCCGGTGTGCCGTGTCACACCCGCACCGGGCGGTCCTCACGGAGCTGCTGCCCGTGTCGGGCACGAAAAGCGGCTGGAGGTGTTCCCGGTCCCGATCCCGATCCCGGTGCCGGCCCCGCACGGCGCGGACACGGCCGGGACGCGGCACCGCCCGGGGCAGCCCCTCAGGCGGCCGCTGCGCCACGGCGCCCCCTGGCGGGGCGGGCGGGGCACACACGGAGCCCCCGCTGGCTCCGCGGCCTGAGGGGCCTCTGGGGGGACACCGACCCCGCTCCGGGA
The DNA here is from genome assembly GCF_003031625.1 of Empidonax traillii. Taxonomy (NCBI): domain Eukaryota; kingdom Metazoa; phylum Chordata; class Aves; order Passeriformes; family Tyrannidae; genus Empidonax; species Empidonax traillii. The sequence continues at coordinate 5,664 of NW_020956312.1, read as the reverse complement.
TTGAGGGATACCGACCCTGCTCCGGGATTGAGGGATACCGACCCTGCTCCGGGATTGAGGGATACCGACCCTGCTCCGGGATCGGGGGACACCGACCCCGCTCCGGGATCGGGGGATACCGACCCTGCTCCGGGATCGGGGGACACCGACCCCGCTCCGGGATCGGGGGACACCGACCCCGCTCCGGGATCGGGGGACACCGACCCCGCTCCGGGATCGGGGAATACCGACCCCGCTCCGGGATCGGGGGATACCGACCCCGCTCCGGGATTGAGGGGATACCGACCCTGCTCCGGGATCGGGGGACACCGACCCCGCTCCGGGATTGAGGGGACACCGACCCCGCTCCGGGATCGGGGGGAGCAGCGTCCCCGCTCCAAGATCGGAGGCAGCCAGAGGCGCTGGAACATTATTATTTTTAGGGACGGTAAAATGCTGTGGTGACTGCTCCTTCCAGGAAGCCTCATTAATACTAATTATAGCTCCTCAT
>NW_020956312.1:0-4773 GCF_003031625.1 Empidonax traillii | reverse complement strand
CGGGGGACACCGACCCCGCTCCGGGATTGAGGGGACACCGACCCTGCTCCGGGATTGAGGGGACACCGACCCCGCTCCGGGATCGGGGGGAGCAGCGTCCCCGCTCCAAGATCGGAGGCAGCCAGAGGCGCTGGAACATTATTATTTTTAGGGACGGTAAAATGCTGTGGTGACTGCTCCTTCCAGGAAGCCTCATTAATACTAATTATAGCTCCTCATTACAGTCGCACTGCATTTCTGTTAAGAAATGCATTGAAAGGTACAAACAGGCAGAACTGGGGGGTCAGTAATGAAATGAGCTGAATAAAGCACGTGCCTTTTTAAAGAAAATCTTGAGAAGAAGGTCTGCATTACTTAACCTTAGAGACAGAATTATTCCGAGGCTGAAATAATCATCATCCCATTGTGAGGAACACATTAATTGGGTGAAAACCAATTTCAAATCACAAACAAAAAGTACTTCTAAAATGATAACTTACAGAAGTTAACAACCATTTCCTTCCTTAACATGTAATAAAGTTGTATTAAAACCATATTTGCACGCCCTATTAATGCAACCCCACAGATGACCAACTGATTTAAATGAGAGGACATTTACGGGTTTGTTTTTTCCACTCAGTCTGTTTGGTGCCAGTCCAGCTGCAGCACCTCCAGCATGTGCCAGGGCCTGCGGCAGCACCGGCCACTGGAACCCCAGAGTCCATTCTGCAACCGGGGCGAAGTGAAGAGATGGCTTGAATGAACGCCCCGGGAGCCCACGCCCTTGCTCCTCCTCAAATAACAATGTTTATTACATTCTTATTGCACTGGAAGGAAAGGAATGAGCATTTGGGAAAACATAACCCACGACTGCAGGCTGGCGTGTGGGATGACATGATGGCATTATCCTGTCCAGCAATCTGTTAGTTCTCTCCATCTGATAATACAGCGAGTGGACAAATGTCCCTTTCACACTTTGCTCCTCTGCTTTTTGTTCTCTGTCACCCTCCCTAAAACAGCACAAACTAACCGAGCCTTAAATAGTTTGCCAGATTCCCGAGCCTGGGATGCATTTATGCCAGCCTATCTCTTTCAGGATGAAAGTGCAGAGCTGCTGGGTGGCCCCAAAAACACTGTCTCGCGCATCCCTCTGTCCCCCTGTTACCTCTCTTCCTCATGCTGGAGGAGAATTTTAAGTGCAGATAAGAGGCCCTGCTGGCATTTCCACCACCTCTCCTGGATCATCTCTCAGCGCACGATTTCACCCCCCTCTCCAAGTTTCTGTGCTTCTTAAAGCAATTACAATCCGACTGACTCATTGCACCACAGTCCTGTGGAGTCACTGCTCCGTGCAAGGAAATAAAAGCTCTGCCACCTACTCAGAGATCTCCTTTCTGCTGCTACTCGAGTGAGACAGTGGCAACCCAGAACTGTCGCCCAACACGTCCTGTCCGGTAGCTTTGTTACCCTTTAGTGACTCGGTAAGAACAACAAACACACAAATTCAAACGAAACTGAACTGAAATGCTCACAGAGACACGCTCAGTGCAAGGCAGTGACTCTGCAGGTGGGAAGGTGCCTCTCCCAAAAGTTGAAGACTCTCAAGTTACCTGCATGTGCCTACAGATCCCCTTGGACTGACAGCTTCCCCACCTAACTGCGTGGAGTGCTGTATGGCAACAGGGGAGGGACAGGAAAGTACTAATAAAGAAAGTGAGATCATAAAGACACAAGATAAAAAAATATGCTAAAAAGAAGCTCAACAGCAGAATTAGAAACCAAACTTGCCCCTGGTAAACACCAATAGGAATCCAGCCAAGAAACAATAATCTTAGTATATTTTGGAAACCAGAAGTGGAGTAATTATGGGCATAATCTTGTTTTATCAGTGGTACATAAGAAGTGTTTTCTATTACCCTAATTATTGACTTAGTCCTGTAAATCTTTACTTACATAAGCAGTTTGTGCTCCCAATGAATACTAAATGCTTGGAAGATGTTTATGACGTTCTTTAAAAATTTGTTTATAAGGAGACTGAAACAAAGCAGTAGATTGTAGCATGTCTTATAAAAAGAAGATACACATTGCATCCAAGTATTGTGGCACTCCTTTTAAGGTGAACACCACAAATACTGAAAGCTCTTCGGGCTAAAATAAAAAGTTTATAATTTAGGTACTTCTTTTTTAAACTGAGGATCAATCTGGCAAATACCAAGCAAGCTGCTCCTGGGTTAAACATTAAGCATACTGTATTTTACTTTTGAGATTTGGAGTTACTTTTAGTGTTAACTTCTGGCCCTATATTGTTTTTTTAGAAAGTGTCTCAATATCTGTAAATACTTACACATATAAATATTTTACAACCTGTAGAATCACTTTAAAAACAGCACACTTGCAGAAAAATATTAATATGCAAACATAAAGCATTAAAATGCTATTCGTATAACATTTATGTTATACAGTAAACACAAATTACGATATAGTCTCCTTCAGAAAGGCTTTCAACCTCTGACAGTATTATTTGATGGTTTACATACGGAAAAACGGAAAGAAAACTGTTTTATTATCTTCCACTAGAGGGAGAGAGAGCAGCTCTTGTTGCTAGGCAGATTCTGAAAACAGCTTCATTCTGCACCACTTAAAGCAATGAGATCGAATTTTGGGGTAAAAAAAAACCCTGAAGCAATTTAGTCTGTTATATTACCAAATACGAGGTAAATTCTAAAATATTATAGCCCTGAAATCTAAAATTTCATTGCTGATAGGTTACTTTCTGCAATTATCACTACACCATGGTGATTTCTTTAGACGTGGATGTTAACATATTTATTAAAAAAAAATCTAAAATAAATAGCAAAAGTAACAGAGGTTGTATTATTGAAAAGCAGTTACTAATTTGATAATGGAACAAATGACCTATATTGTACTTTTCATTCTGTATCGGATGTGAAACATTCCTACAGGTGCTGCACCATTTTCACTGGCATGCAGTCTGAACTTTTCCTTTCTCTTAGAACTCACTGCAGAAAGGAGGAGAAGGAACACTGGGAGGGGTTCATATGTAGATCAGCACAGTAATAATCTACCACTGAAAGTTGGTGGATGAAGCTGACCTTGAAAAGTTGCCCATATTTCTTTATACACTGAGATAAGGACAAACTAAGCACAAAGCAACAGCTGTTTAGTTTGTGCCCTTACACATTTCAAAGGCAGGCCTCTGTTTGCAGCTCAAGAACAAGAACTTAACAGGTAAACATAACCCAGGCTTTAATGGAACGTTTGAATCTCATTTTGAAGTTTACAAAATACTCACAAATAAATAAAAAAAAAAACTAAAATATACTCCTATTTTGCACTCCTGTTTATATTTATTAAAATTTTCTAAGGCACCTGAGGCAAGTTAATTTTATACAAATCAAGTTACTAAAATGTTGATATTAGGATTTCATGAAAGCATTTCTATTTCATGCCCTGCTTATAAAGAACGTAATACTTTGGCGGTGGTGCTACAGAGAATGAAAAGGGAAACAAAAAGGAAAATCACAGTTCAAATCCATCTCAGATGAACTCAAAGTTCACAAGAACAAACACTGTTTTAGATCATATTTTCAAAATGTTTACAGATCAGGAGATTGTTTTGACCTAAATGCCTGTCAAGATAAGCATGAAGAAAACTACAGAACAAAGCTACATTTAAAACTTTATGCTTAATCTGCAGTAAACCCAAATTTATTGATTTGGACAAGACATGCAAAACATTTACTTTGGACCCACTGGAGTAAATATTCCAAGAGTGAAAATTTAGAAAGCTACTGCGCACAGATTAATACTGTGATGTGAATGGCACAGGGTGCAGGACTCAGCCTTGGGACCACTGAAATAAATAATTTCTATTAACTAGCTCAGGGCTAACCTGACCTCGCTGGCATTTGCAGTTACTGTGGTGTATTTGCAGCAGGTGCCACCCATGACCAAGCCATGCAGTTGTCACTGGATACTCTGAGTGAGATCTCTTACATGCACGAGTTTGACCTGGAGGAAGTGGCTGCAGTGGACTGTGAGTCACAGCAGAGGCCCCCGAGTTCTCCCTCCTGGCAGGGTACTTCAGATGTTCAGCCAACTGCCACCACACCCTTCTGCTCACACGTTTTAAACCAGAAAGGCGAGATATCACCATGTGCAAAACATGCCAGTGTTACAGCAGCACTTAGGACTAAGAGAGTGCTTTCTGATAATGTAGTTTGTTTTACCTCAATATGCAACTGGGATTGCTAACACACATACAAAGCTGAAATTAAATAGCACTGCAAGAAAGGTCTGCTTTGTCACCTCTTCCTTTGTTTTGGGAGCAAGTATCATTCCTGCTGTGCCATGACTTTCTGAATCAGGGAAATAATTATAAGGAGTTGCAGAATATTCATTTTCCTATGGAGTCTTCATCTACAACATGGTTGCTGCTGCTGCTGCCGCCACTGAAGAACTTACAGGTATGTGGGTGGTGGCACTCCAGACCAGGAGCAGAAGCCACTGTACACATTCCTACCCACCCCATGCACCCTGCCAGCTCAGTGTCCTGTGCCCCTTCACTGTCCCAGTTCATTCAAACTGCACTTCTTGTGGCAGGAAGGGTCTGTTCCCAATCTTTCATGTGAGGCAATACTCAGTTTGGCTGGGGGAACTTCTAATGTGAATCTTGTCAAGGCACTGATGAAATAGCCTGTGAGGCTCTCACAGGATACACAGAAGGTGTTTTACCAAGTTTAATGACTTTAAACTGAAAGAGAGTAGCTTTAG
>NW_020956311.1:158041-179312 GCF_003031625.1 Empidonax traillii | reverse complement strand
AGCAGCTGGTGCAAATCCCAGGGGAGGTGGCAGAGGGGTCCCTGGTGATACAGTGGACACCCAAGTCCATATGCAGAGGGGGATTTTTTTATCCATTTTGGGATAAAATTCGCTGCAGGACCGCAAAGGGCTCAGCGTGCACAAACTACCCATCACACACCAAGTGACTGGCACGGCCACCCCTCTGGCAGAGCACGGGCATCCTCTGGGTCTGGCAAGGACGTGGGGTCCATGTTCCCCTCCCACCCCCCAGGATTTCACAGCTACTTTACAAACCAGAAACAAAAAGTTAATGGTGCGGGCTTGACCACATATTTTCCAGGGGCTCTGGGAGACTGGCTCTCTGCAAGCCGGCTAACACACACTCTTTTCATTCAGAGCTTTAAATACCCAATTGTGTCTGTTTTCAGCGCGCTCATTTTTAGCATTTTAATGATATGGTCCCCGGCTCTCGCCCTCCTTGGATTGGCCCCAGCGTGGGTTGGTTGGTTCGGTTTTGGTAGCTTTTTTTTTTTTTTCTTTGCTTTTTTCCCCCCCTTTTTTCCCCCCCCTTCCTATTAACATCTTGCAGAGCGAGAGGGAAAAGGGAAGGGGGTTAGCAAGAGGTCACACATTTCTCCTAACCCAAGTGTTTTTCCAGCAGGCAGGGGGTCCTGCCGGGGACAAAGGCAAACCAGCCCCTTTGGCTGTGTGTTGGCTGCAAGTGCTGCACCTTCTGCCACGGATCCTCGGTGCAGGCGTGGGGTGGAAGCAGTTTGAGAAACTGCTCCATCCAAGGACACTTCCCACAAGACACAACAGGCAGCAGTGCCCATCCCCATGCCCTGGCACGGCCAAAACCTCACCCGCCACAACCAGCCCCGGATAAAAGGGTTTGGGGTTTCCCACTGCAATCATTTTCCCTTCTTCCCCTGTGGCCAGAGCTTTCCCTGGGCCCCACTGGCAGGATTTGGCTTGGCTGCACCGCTCTGCTCATGGACTGGCAGAAGATCCCACCTGCAAGCAAGACCTGGCACAGAGAGGGGGTCACAGTAGCTGTTCCTGCCCCAGCTCCCTGGGTGCCTCAACGTCCCCCCAGTTCATACTCTTGGCTCTGCTTTTGGCACTGAAAAACTCCCAAAGAGGCTTCAAACACGTTAGAGCACAGTTCAAAGGTGGCACTGGGAACTACTGGGAGCCCTGAGACACAAAGGCACCACGGGACCCTCAAGCCCAGAGCTGTCCCAGGAGCCTCCAGGACTTCCCTGGACACAGCACCACACAGTTCTACCTCCCCAGCACAAATCAGACACAAACCAACCCGGCAGCTGCCAATTCCATCACCCCAGAACGGTCTGGGTTGTAAGGGACCTCAAAGCTCATCGACCCTACCCTTGCTGTGAGTATGGACACTTTCCACTAGACCAGGTTGCTCCAAGTCCCCCAGCCAGGCCTTGAACACCTCCAGGGATGGGGGAACCACAGTTCTTGTGTCTCCATCCCTCGGCAAACACCCACAATTCCTCCCCTTCCCCAAGCACACTCCGCCCTACTTGCTTTTACACGTGCTGCTGCGACCCAGCCCCTTTCCCCCTGTTCCCACCACCCCACATCGACAATCAGTGTTGTCCCCATCCCCTCTCCCTCGACCCCCCCACACACCATGTCCCTTTTAACCACCCTCACCGGGTGCTTCAACATCAGCCGCTCAGGAGGATTTTTTTTATTTTTTTTTCCCGCCAAGTAATATCGAAATGATATTTATTAAATTTGCTCTCTAAGTCCCTCAATCTGCTCCATAATACAGTGAATCTGCGAGGTGGTTTCACTGATCCCGCCTCAATGAGACCAGATTAACACAGATGATCCCGGCTTTGCGGCTCCCTCGGCCCGGGGAGGGTCAGAGGTTGCGCAGAGAGGCAAAACCCGCTGGCAGCGCGGAGCCAGAGGAAACCACGTGGCCTTGGAAAATGATTTCCGAGGTTAATTCCAGGTGGGAAGGAGGGAGCACTCAGCGTGGACGGAGAACTCGTCTGGCTCCGTATTTCAGCCTCTCTTTGCTCTCATCTCCCTCCTCAAGTGCATTGATTGCACCTGCCCCCACCCTGCTCCCCCAGCAAGACGCCCATTAAATCTCAAATCAGCTCCAGAAAGGTTCATCAGATCCATTATCTCTGCATTCAGCTAAATTATGAAAATCATTAAGATAAGGAGGCATGGAGCCTATTAGTTTCCTGGAGAGGATGCTTTACAATTTTTTTTTTTTTCCTTCTGCTTCCACATTTAATTACCTTAAGTTTCACAGTATTTAATTCCATTTATTAAACCTCTAATATGTAAAAACAAAACAACAATAAAACCCACTGCTGGTTGCCTTTTGGGAGGGCACAGAGCCAGGGTTTGGAGCAGCCCCTGCCTCCCCATCCCTTTCCCCACCTGGGTTGTGGAGAGGATCGAGGCAATCCTCCATCCATGCATGGACACCGGCAGCTGAGCTGGAGCTGTGCTCATGGGGGATTCATCCACTAATTAAAAAATTAAGGATGTGGCCTGGAGTCCACGCACAGGGAAAATGAGCAGCTCCAGCCCAGGGTCCTCCCGTGGGCTCCCCCGAGTCAGGCTGGTCCCTGAGCTGGCTGCCAGGAGCTTTGAATAACCCAGAGGGATGACACAGAAACCAGCAGGACTGTGGAGACTCTATTTCTTATTTTCTACAAGCACAGGAACACAGTTAATCTGCAATGCCCCCACACCCTAAAGCCCCAGCAGGGACAGCACTCCTACAGGTACACACAGGGATCCACGTTCCGTTATTTGGGTTATTTTCTTGTACAGCTGCTATTTTAGGACACTGATAGCAAGCCTATGGAAACAGCCAACCCCCCATGTGCTCCAAGCAAGGTCAATCTGAAGCATTAGCTGCTCGCTGGCTGCATTTTGCCTTCCCAGAGATGCCATTTAGCAACCTTGGTTCCTATTAGAGCAGCATCTAAACCCCCTGATCCTGTAATGCTGAACAGGCTGTAACCCTCACGCTGGGCTGGCTCTGCCATCTGAACAGGGGAGACCAAAGAGTGGAAATAAAACCAGAGGCACCACAGCTGGGGGAGAGCACAGGGGCTGCTGATCCACTCCCTGCGAGCACACAATTGCAGACCCACAAACAGCACCTCTCCAAACGCCTTCTTGCAGGAGATCTCAACATTTGGACAACTTAGGGATCACTGAAACTTTTCCTGAGAAGCAGGGGACATACATGGAGCACCTGGAGCCATTCCTAAGTTTTCAGAGACCAGGTTCCTCCAAGCCCTGACCTTCTAGTGGAAGGTGGTGTTGCACATGGCAAGGGGGTGGAATGAGATGATCTTTAAGGTCCCTTCCAACCCAAAGTGTTCTGTGATTCTACGATTCAGACACTTCTCCCCAGCACTTGCACACCATGGTTTGCAAACGCTGCTGCCTTCAAGGCCTGTCCCATCACGCATCCAAACAGGGCCCCACGGCTCCAAGCAGTGCAGTTTCTTCCCATCGACATCTTTTACAGGATCAAACCTCAAACTTGGGCCCACATTTTGCATTTGGTTTTTAAATCACGAATCACTCTGGAAAAGTAGCACCGGGAAGAAAAAAAAAAACAACTTGCTAAAGTGTTCCCCAGCAGCATATCCACAGACTTTAATATAAAAAAGCTGCTGCTAATTTAAAAAACAAATGTTTAAGCAATCAAGCATGTTTATTTAATTTGTCCTTTCTGTGCCAGAGAAGGGCTGGGCCGCTCGCAGCGGCTGCCACACGACATTATCGAGAGTGTTTGTGGTGAGGTCCCTGCACGTTGGGATGGGGGCAGCTGGGAGACCCTACACAACCCACCCTTTGAAGGGGAGCTTGGAGAGGGTCCCTTGGGATGGTCCAGCCTCAGACCCACCACCCTGAGATGAAAACATGAGACGTTTTCATGTTTCTTTTCAAAAGATGAGACTGAGGATTCAACCCATTGCTTGCATCCATATGAACCGGGTAATAGAATCATGGAATGGTTTGGGTTGGAGGGACCTTAAAGACCATCCAATCCCACCTCCCTTCCACTAGACCAGGTAGCTCAGAGCTCCATCCATTGAACATTTCCAGGGATGAGGCATTGCTGAAAGACAGGCATGCCCACCATCTCTCTGTTCCTCCAAGAGCAGTGAAATTTCAGTTTATTTGCCATCACTGCAGATCAACTTTCTTTGGACTAAAAACACTAATGTGGTGTTTTTTTTCTTTCACTAAAAAGACCATGTAATGCTCTGCTTGCAGGAGGCACAGAGACAAGCACAGGGGAACCCAGACCCCAGAATGAACCCAACTGGAAAAGGGGTAGCTGCCACACCATGGTGAGACACTGCTGACCGTGGGTCCTTTCCATCCATGGGCTCGCAGGACACCAGCAGCTTGAAAACACAACTTGCACTCTGGTTAATTTAAATGCTCTGAACTCAGATCAACTCTTGGTTTAAATATTCATTGGTGCTGTCGATGGAACCCTGGTGAGACATCTGGTAAGTGGGCTGGGAGCTCCATCCACCACCGTGGATCAAACCTGCAGCTTAAGGGCCACTTTGTACCACCTTCCACTCGCCATCCACGGAGCCTGAATCTCTTATGGCAACAGTAAGCTCCAAAGGGACTTTCCCCCCCTTTTTCCCAAACCCTCACCAGCAGTGAGCTAAATCCAGATCTGCTCTTCACACCCTCCCACGAGCTGGGGCAACCAGTAAAGGTTCATTAGCGGGAGGAGCTGCATTCATCTTGCTTTGAACTTGAAAACAAGTGAAAAAGAGGGGGATTTTGTGGGGGAGGAGAATATTCATCACAGAAAAAAAAAAAAACAAAACAAAACATGGAGTGGCAAACAGCGCCTTCAGCCGCCCTGATGCCAAAAGGGCTCCCCTGGATGAGGTGAAGGAAAGTTTTGGGGAGACCCAACGTCAGCAGCTGGAAGGTACCACTCCAAAACTGCAAAAAGCTGTGGGAAGTCCCTGCTGCAAGGCTGAAGAAGGAGTATTTTGGATGCCAGAGGCGTTTGGGAAGGGAACACGTGACACCAGGTGCCCAAGGGGCTTTGCTCTGCAGAGACAAGACCCAGAGGGGAGGATGCTCCTTCAGTCTTCCTATACCATTAGCTCTGCATTGAGATGGTGGATGCTCCCATGATGTGCTGCTTTATCCTCAAAGTCAGAAGCCAAATGTTTTTGGTGAACCTTTGGAGGGCAGACACAGAGCAGTCAACAGCCCTCAGGAGCCAGGCAATGCTGGCTGCTCCTTTGAGGGAGTTCTCAGTAATCCAAAGAAAGCTTCATCTTCTCAAGTTCATGGTTGTCCTGGATTCACAAAGTCCTGGGCTCCTGACGGAGGATGGCCCTGCGTGTGCACATTTCACAGATGGGAAAGTTTGGGAGTGAACTGGAAAAATTATGTTGCTTGGTCTGCAGCAAAGCAGAGAATGGAGCCTGCTCCCAACCATCCTTCCTCCAACAGCCACCACCACACACAGTGGTTTTCACTGGGCACATGCTGGACACAGTTCCTGAAAAGTCCTGAAAGGCCTCCAGAGGCCCAAACCCACCAAGAAATGAGCAATAACCCCAGGGCAGTGACTCTAAGGACAATCCAGATTTCTCATGGATCCCAAAACACCTAAAAGAACCCAATTCTCAGGAACAGTGATGCCCTGGGGAGGGAGCAGAAGCACAGGCGTGAGGGAACCCTTCATAAGCAGGAACTCAATTTTGCCCATCATTATCGTTGGCTTTAGCGAGTCACTGCTGGGGATGGCAGGTACTTCATTCATTTTCCCCCCGTGCAGCATCCAGGATGATTGAGGAAATCCAGTGGCCTTTTGATTTGTTTGCCTCCCTGGCCCAAAATAAGGATTTGCTGCTTGCCCTCCCGTGGGGTTGCTCCAAGCAGGAGCTGATGCACAAGGACTCATGCAACCAGAAACCCAACCAGGCCGCCTGAGGAAACACCGCTGGGGCTCTCAGCTGGGTGTTTTGGTGGTGATCTTGCAGGGGCTGCACGGGGCAGCAGGGAGCACCCAGTCCAGGGACATCCACAGAACAAGACACCTCCTGCACAGCTCAGCTTTACAACGACATCCCCACGGGAAAGGGGTTTCTCAACTCACACAACCCCAGCAGAAACCACGCGAGGCAGCTTCGCCGCCCCCATCCCGTAGGCCCCTACGGATGACCTTTATTTGTGTTTTTTTTTTTTTAAGCGCCATCTCCATTCTTTGTGGTTACTGAGACTGTTTTCCATATGAGCAGCACTGGAGAGTCTTCCAGAGCCTGCAGCCATCCCACACTGGAGCCTGCTGAGCAGCCAAGCGAGACCTGCAAAAGCCCAGAGCAGGCTGGAAGCTGCCACGAGGACCACGTGGGCAGTAATGGATCTACCGAGGGCTTACGACAAAACCACTGCCGGGGAAAGGCGAGGCCTGGGAACACGGCACAGACAGAAGGAGAGGCAGCAGGAATGTGCCACAGCCAAGGGGATGCAAGGATAGAGGGTGGGAGCAGCAGCTCCAGCGCCACAGAATCACAGAATCAACCAGGTTGGAAAAGACCTCTGAGATCATCAAGTCCACCAGCAGCCCTGGGCTAGTGTAAACCCCAAGGCTGCTGGTAGCCCTTGGGCAGGGAGCTGGCTTTCCACAGGGAGCTGGCTCTCCCCACGCACGCTGCTTCTTTGTTTGTTTTCCTTCTTCCTTAGAATAAAAGAAAATGGGAGAGGAGCAACTGTGCAGTTCTCCAGGGGTCCAGGACTCCTCGTGCCCATTCCCTGAGCAGGGTTAAACTGCACTGGGTCTGAACAGAGCTCTCCAGCAGAGCCTGAAAGCAGAAGGAATGACCTCCCCCTGCATGCACACGTTTCCTCCTGCTCCTCAGCGGCAGCAGGAGGGACCCGGGGGGGGCATCTCCTACGTGCCTACACACACCATAAATAACACGATACGCACATGTTATTGAAAAACAGGTCCTGTGCAACTGCCCACCACATGTGGAGTCCTGCAGGGTGGTGGTACAGGCCGGTGCCTGCCTTCCCACCCCGGGGCATGGGGCCCTTCTCTGTGCAAACACGCCGGGCTCGTGCCCAGGGCCGCGCTCGCCGAGCCCGGCGGCTCCCCCAGCACTGCCCTGTCCAAACACGCCCGGGCGTGGGTTTGCACTCAGGAGGCATTTACAAGGGAAGGCTCCTGGGAGACCTTAGAGCACCTTCCAGGGCCTAAAGGGTCTCCAAGGGAGCTGGAGAGGGACTCTGGACAAGGGCATGGAGAGACAGGATAAGGGGGAATGGCTTCCCACTGCCAGAGAGCAGGGAAGATTGGAGATTGGGAAGAAATTCTTCCTTGTGATGGTGGGGAGGCCCTGACACAGGTCACCCAGAGCAGCAGTGGCTGCCCCATCCCTGGAAGTGTCCAAGGCCATGTTGGACAGGGCTTGGAGCAACCTGGGATAGTGGAAGGTGTCCCTGCCCATGGCAGAGGGTTAAAATAAGACGGGTTTTAATGTCCATTCCAACCCAAACCATTCTGTAGTTCCATGACTGATCTTGCTTTGCCACTGTAGGTAAACCAGCATCACCCACTTGATGGAGGCAGGTACAGACCCCACTTTCCTGGCTCAGGTAAGAAACAACATTTACCACTTGAACTAGGCTGGGCTGCAGCACTGGTAGCTCAGCTGTCCCATGCCTGATGCAAAGCCCCATCTCTTCCAAAAAGGCCGCCAGAAATGCACTGCTGAAAATGCAGCAAATATTACACACTGCTGGTAACACCACTCCTCCTCCTCCTCGTGTCCCAGACACACCTTCCCTCCTCTTCCCACCGTCCCATCGGCTGCCAGCTGCAGAGGGGCCCTGCCAGCTGACAGATGAATTTCCAGGTTAACAAATCCAATTTGTCGGAGACAAAAAGCCAGAGCATTTCATTTCTGCTGGCTTTTTCTTCATGAAATTGCTCAGACATCCAAGACGTGAAATGTCACCGTGTCACTCGGTGGCAGCTGAGGGCACAGAGCTGGAAAGGTCGGGAGAAGCTCTCTGTGAGCCACCCCTGCACAGTTTGAACAGAAGGGGAAGAGGGCAGATGGGGCCACTGACATTGCTGGGGACAAGGAGGCCACCAGCCCACACATATTCCAGATACAAACCCAGTGCTCCCAGTCCCACCAGCTCTCAGCAGAGCACAGAGGGATGTTAATGCCCAGTGCCAGAGCATGAGCACCCACTCACAATTGCAAACGGGCCCCTTTTGCTCTCCCTGACCCCTCAAGCCCCCTCTACCCCACCCCACTCCCCTGCACTCAGGGGCCAGCTGGGACCATCACATTTCCCTGAGCTTGCACGAACAAAGCCAAATTTTCCCCGCACCATTTAGGGTATTTCCCACCAGTGCAGGACACAGTGGCAGCACTGGAAGCATGGCAGAGCCATCTGTATCCTACCAGGAGCAGGGAAAGCTCCGGGCATGTGCCAGTGAATCACAGAGGAGGGCTTTGCTACATCCCCCCGAGCTGGGTCTCGAAGCAGGGACGTCCAGAAGGGCTCCTGCTGTGTAATCCCATAAGCAGTGCCCAGGACACCCTTCCTCCAAACCGGAGGGACCCAAAAGCTGTGTCAGCACAGCACCAGCCGGTCACAGAGGCCACAGACAGGGCTGCGTTCCCAGCCGGGACACGCCGCGGGCACTGCGGCTCCCGGGCACCCCTCCAGCCCGGAGAGAACCTGACACCTCCCCTCATGGGTGAATTTACTGCTGGGAACATACAGTTACAGCCCCTGTGCTGCCAGAGGTGAGGCAGAACAGGACACCCCGCGGCGCAGGGCCCAGCTATGTGAGGCATGGGAGCGCCTGGAAACCAAACCGGTCGGTGTCCGTCTGTCCCCAGAGCCACCCAAGCCCTGCTGGTTGTTCTGCTGCAGACACTGATCCACTTGGGTGTTTCACCTGCAGGAGTTTGGGGACAAGACGAGCTGCTGGCGGGTCTCTGTGTCAGCCCCAGCCTCATATCGGGGCTGGAGCCTCCCAAGTGTCATAAAGGCTGATTCTGACCCAAAAGGCACTTTGGCTCACACACAGCCCCCAGTGCAGGGGGTCAACACCAGAGCTGGCTGGAGCATCTCCCACCTCTCCCTCGCATTGTCAGTCCAAGCCCCAGCACAATGACACGACACAACACCAGAGCCCACGCTGGGATTTCACAGTCCTGCCCCAAAATGCCAAAGTCCCATCCCAGAGCACAGCAGGTACCAAAAGCCGCTTCCCACACCGGTCTGTCACGCTCCCTGGTCCCAGCAGCGGGAAGAGCTGCCGGCTTCTCTGCCCAAGAAGATGCAGAGCAGGGATGCTGCTCCAGTTTGCCTCTGGGGCACATGGGAACACAGAAACCAAGAGAAGCACTGCCAGGGGGGCCTGAGCCAGGCAGTGGTGGGTGACCAGAGCCCAGGAGGAGACAACAGGGCGACAGGGCTGTGGTCAAGCTTGGCTCAGCAGCGACCGCCCACCTTGTGCCCGGTGTCTGTGGGAGTCATTCCGTAAGGATCCGCGGGGGCGAGAGGGAGCTTGGACTCTCCCTGCAGCAGCAGGGAGCTCCCACTCCCACAGCAGCTTCCCTGCATCCTGCTGGGAGGGGGTGGCCGTGGCACGGAGCCCTGCTGGGAAGTGTGGCACAGCTGGCACCAAGCGGGGCCGTGCGGCCCCTCCACCACCTCCTTCCCGGCCTCGTCCCCCACGCTCCCATCACCTGCCACCCACTCCATCCCCCCACTGTGCCGAGCTCTCCTGGCTCATCCCATCCTGCCCACCCCAAAGCTTGCCCCGGAGCCCCCAAATCTTCCCGTGGGTTGTCCCGGCTCCTGCCCCATTGTGCCAAAGCTCCCGCTTCCAGAGAACGATGATCCTCGTGGATCCAACTCTTCCAACTCAGGGTAGTTCTAGGATTCTATGACCAAAGGTACCTCTGTCCCACACTCTGCTGCTCCTATTATCTGCATCCAGAAGCTACAAACAGAGCCAGGAGGTGCACACACAGATGGAATGGCACAGACAGACAGGGCTCCCTGCGATGCCACCACTTCCAGCGCTGCCTTGACGAGGGCACGGAGCAGCACAGCCATCTTGTGACTTCAAAAAGCTGAAGCCCGGCAATTATTTACATAGGCAAGATTTCACGATACGGGGGTTTTTTCCTTCCTGAAGGACTACTCAGAGAAAAAAAAAAAAAAAAAAGAGGTTTTAAAATAAAGTGACTTCCAAAGAAAAATCCAAGTTGAAAGCCTTGCTTTGATTTTATTTTAAGATTAAAGCTCTCCGCAGAGTGTTCCAAGGGCCTGACGTGAGTCCAGCATCACAGACTCCTCTGATACTTCCTAGAAAACCCTGCAATTGAGCCACCCATAAATGCTCCTCGTGAGAAGGTTCAGAGGTCCCGGAGGAGAACACGGCTCTCAGGGGACACACACACTGCCCAGGACACTGCTGGGCAGCCCTGCCTCGAGAGCATCTGTCTGCAGCATGGAGGATGAGCAATGGAGGCCTGGATGAGGGATACAGCTCGCTCAAAGACACTGGAAAAAGTCAAGGGTAAGTGAAGAACAAAGCATCGGGCTGGGAGATCCCGTTACACGACAACGCAGCCTAATGACAGCCTGGCTCTGGGAGCGTTTCAAGAGTGAAATCCAAGCCTAGGTGCTCTGTGGGCTGACCCAGACAGACCATGGGGACAGTGGCTCCAGGGCATGGACCGCTCAGGGACAGCCCTCTGCAAAGGCTCTGGGCAAGCACTTCTTCCACAGTTTCCCTTCCCAAGCCATCAGCGTGTGCTCAGGGCTGTTCCAGCAGCAGGAAGCACTCGAGCACACAGCCAGCTTTGAGGAGGCACCCACAGACAGCGCAGGCAGGACCTGCCTGTCCCCCCTCCTTTCACCAGTCCCATCCCCCAGCTCCCCTAGACACAGAGCAGAAGACCCAACCTCATCACCCACCCTGAGGGGGGACAGCCCAGTAAGTAACGCACAGGACGAGGCAGGACACTGGGGACGATGTCCAAGGTGGGTCAACCCTGCCAGCTGAAAATACAGCTCCAAGCATAAAAGCTGTATGTCCTCTCTTCACCCCCGACTCACCCAGCCCAAAATCCAGCTCCATGACAGGCTGGGCACACACCAGAGCCCCATGGCACCCACGTGGGCACCCATCAGAGCCCCCACACCTACACTCCCTGAGGCAGCCAGGATGAGAAGCCTTAGCTGCAAGAGCCATTAAGGATTTCATTCACCTTTCTCTCTTACTTCTAAGAAACACTTCAGTTCCTCCCACCTCCCTTCTTTTCCCCTTTTCAAAGCAACCTTTACACCTATTTTTAGATCAGCACATCTTGGTGCTGCCGGATGGGTGTCGTCTCCCACGTCACCTCCACCGGGAGGAGAAGCACAGGGATGCTCGTGTTCCCCAAACCACTGGACTAGCTGCTCAGCCCAGGGGTTTTCAAGCTGCTTTGCAGAGGGATGAGTGAATAAAGCATGGGAGCTGCCATCCTGCTGCTTGGGAGAAGATGCTGAGAGCACAGGAGGTCTGTGGTCTTTCCCAAAACCCAAACAGCCACACCCGGATCCCCTTACAGGACCAGCACAACCTTTGGGGCACGAAGTCCATGAGCAGCCCTGGGGGTCAGAAACACAACCTCGCAGCTCCAGGCAGGTCAGTCTGCTAAAGTTGAGAAGATGAAATGTGATAGTTGCAAACCAGAGCTTCCTCCTCATCCCTCTCCCAAGGCGTTGGGACGCACAGTGATGGTGGCTCGTCCTGCCCCACGCCAGCCCCACTCAGAGCACGACTGTTGGGTTCATCCTCAGCCTTTTTAAAAGCACCAAGTTGTGCTTTGGGCTCCTGGAGAAAATAAGGCTTCTCATCAGCTCGGTGCAACAAGTCCTTCCAGGGGAAGAGTTAGCAGGGATCTTGCTCGGCTGCCCTCCCCGGGGCTCTGAGTGCAGGGCTTTCCCAGTGGAGCCAGTGTGGATGGGTGGTGTTCACAGACTCCAAACTCAGGGATTTTTCCTCTTCCAGGCAAGTTTTGCAAGAGGACAGAAACAGGTTGCGAGTCTCAGGGCCTGGATGCCAGAGAGGAACAGAGGTGGCAGGAAATCCCAAATCAGCAGAAAATTCAGCTTTTTCTGGCTCAAACGCAGAAGGAAGCGGAGGCACAAGTGGAGGTGAAGGGAGAGGGAAGACCTTTTCCAGGAGAGCAGCTCAAGAGGTCAGGTCTGTACAAGCCTTCTGGGGATTCACAACATTTCGACTCCGATGCTGAAGGTCAAAACCCTGGAGATGATCAGGAGCTGGTTCCCCAAAGGACTATTCCTTCCCCAAAGGACAAACTCTCCCTGCAGCAGCAGGGCAGTCCCAGTGCCATGTGGGACCAAGCAGCCTCCATCTCCCACTGCTGCACAGAGGGGAAAAAAAAAATTCGATCCCAGGCACAGCGGACGTCACTTTTGCTTTGGAGAGCTTTGGGGTGGACTGATGGGGTGGGGATGGCAGACCCTGAGTTGCCACAGTCAGAGCTCTGTGAAGCAGCAGCTCCTCCTCGGCGTAAAACCAGGCAGGAGAGGAATGAGATGAGCAGCTCTCCCATGGATGGTCCCAGGATGCCGGCAGTGCAGGGAGGCAGAGGCCACTCTAGCTGTGCTGCGTGTCCCAAATCAGCCTGTCCCCCCAGGATCCCACTGAATTGCTGATGGTTGAACCACTCCTGGGGCTGGGTGGGGTCCTGCCAGCCTCTGTGCTTGCTCTGGACTCGCAGGGAGAAGGGGAAACAGTATGTGGCACATGCCTGGCCACAGGCAGGGCCATCGCCGCCCCAGCACCCCAGGAGAGCCAAGGGAAAAGGCTGCATCCCCTCCTGCTGAAATCCATCCAGGAGAGTGGCAGGGATTTACCACAGTGCAGAAAAGGCAGCCCAGCTGCTCTGTGGGGGGGGTTTCATTGGGGTGCTGCCCCAAACCCCCAGCCACAGGCAGGGCAGGGGCTGCATTCAGAAATCCCTGCTGGACACTAACGAGGACGCCAGGTTACATCCAGTCACCACCATTTTAGAGCCCTGAACCAAACAGCCACATGCAAATACACCTGGGAAAAACAGATTTCGCTTCTTGCTTTATTTATTGGCCAGGGCTAGGAGAGCAGGGACACATCCCCGAGACGCCTTCTCCCGGCTCCAGAGACGTGCTCATTATTCCCAGGCGGTGTCTGGCAGGGTGAGGATCGCTCTCAAGATTAGAGATGTTTATCGGTGAGCTATAATGAAGGTGGGACAGTGACACCAAGACGAATATTACATTTCAGAAAAATTTAAATGAAATGATCCATCATGCCCAGCAGATCAGCACCACCTTCTGCCAAGCACGGCGCCGAGCAGGGAGGCTCTGGAGCCCCACAGTCACCTTGGCTCGCAGCTCCAGAGGGAGGGAAAGCAGCGCAGCGGGAGAAGAGAAGCACTCTGGATTTCCAAGGGCACAGAGGGGAAACGGCAACACGAACTGGCTCACTGGGGAGGGGACTGCAGCCTTCTCCAGCGTGGCAGTGAGACATCTCCCATGCACGGTGGTAGGAGTTTGGGTCCTGGCGTGGAGCACACCCAGAAACAGGGAGCCCTCGGAAAGGGGCCGAGGCTCGTGCAGGATGTGGAGGCGAAGGGTCACGGAGAGGCTTTTTCCCTGAAGTGAAATATCGCCGCCGGCTCAGTGGAAGCAGGAGGTTGGTCCCTCCTGGGAGGAAGCTATCAGAAACCACTCTCTCTCTCTCCCAGCGTGGCTTGCCCACGGTTTGCTACCTGTTGCATTTTACAATCGGGCAAAATGCTGGGGGAACGTAAGACGGCATTAAGAGACAAGAGTGGGCGCAGAGCTCGTGGGGCAGGGACACCAGGAAGGCTCCGAGCTGCTGCAATCCAGCCACGGAGGCATTACACATTCATCTGAATTTTAAATAACAGAGCATGATGACTGGCATCCTCACAACTGCCACCGCAGCCTCACACTACAGCTTTTATGGTAATTCACAGGGAGTTACCCACAAGGCACCGCAGAGATTTTCTTGGCAGCCATCCTAAACTAATTTTTATAGGTTAGCGTACGGTTATACATAAATGTTTAAGAAAAATAAAATGGCGACTTGGAGGGGAGGACACAGCTGGGAGGCTCCAGTGCTGCGGCTCGTGATGGTCCAGTGCAAAATGCCACAGGGTTGATTTGAGGTCCTTGACGCTGCTGGCCACCTCGTGCCAGGGCCAGGTGGACGG
Source organism: Empidonax traillii (assembly GCF_003031625.1). Taxonomy (NCBI): domain Eukaryota; kingdom Metazoa; phylum Chordata; class Aves; order Passeriformes; family Tyrannidae; genus Empidonax; species Empidonax traillii. The sequence goes on along the minus strand of NW_020956311.1, from coordinate 164,988 downwards.
AAACACCATTTGGTTCGTAACCTGGTTTGCACCGGCCTTGGACATTTCCAAGGATGGGGCAGCCACAGCTTCTCTGGGCAACCTGTGCCAGGGCCTCCCCATCCTCACTGTAAAGTGCTTCTTCCGTAAATCTAACCTAAATCAACCCTCCTTTAGTTTAAGACTCTTTGCTCTTGTCCTATCACATCAGGCCCTGCCAAAAAGCCTTTGATGCGCTTTCACTCCAAATCCTTTTCTGGGTCACCATTCCTGCCCACCCAGGGCCATCCCTCAGCCCCGGGCACATCCCTTCCTGCAGGGAGGGAAGGAGGGTTCAGTCCCCATCTGCCAACCCCACCTCGGAGCTCCCAGCAGGACACAGCTCTGCCCATCGCCTTTGCTTCCCGCGTATCCTGACCACGTTGGACACAAGAACTTCGTGTGGTGAGGTGGAAACTGCTGCTCAGTTTCCAGCTACCTCCACAGCCCAGGGAGGGAAAGAGTCAGAGTCACTGCCAGCAAGCGACAGCACCTCGGGGAAACAAAGGAGAGACACAGCAGGAGGGAAACCTTGATCAGTGCAAGCCCGAAGCAGCACCCATCTATGATTCCCAGGAACCAGAGCGAACACTTGGTGATGTCAGAGCTGATGATTAGCTTAAAAAAAAAAACACATATAAATCCCGAATTCCTGCAGGTTTTGCTGCACACACACAGGCGTGCGTTGCAGCTCGGAAGGGAAGCAGGCAGCGTGTCCATCGCTGCTGTCTCCTCAACAGCAAAATGGAGGGAAGCACGGTCAAGACTTTTAAGGAAAGGGCCTTTCAGATTTAAATCAGTTGTGGAATTACTCACAACACTGATTTGGATACAGGGACACCACAATGAAAACAATTAAGCAACAGATCAGAGGGAAAGATAGTGGGATTCAACTCCAGCACCACAGAGACAACAGCGCTGAATTCCAGACGAGGCAGCTATTTTCCCCCACATGGGATTATTGCAGTTTGAGAAGCCACACACACACGCCATGTCCTCCCTCTCCTGCCTGCTGTGTGCCATCCCAGCTGGGTGTTTCCGTGCCAGGAAGATGGAGAGCACTTTGCCCCCAGCCTTGTGCCTTCTGCACCCAGAGTGAGCAGTTACTCCGTGTAACTCCACACCCCATCACGTGTCACTGCCCACAAACAGCAGTGAAAGTGGGGGAAACCCCTGAAAACAGCATTAGGTAAAAGCACAGGGCATTTCTGGAGTGAGGATCTGATGTATCTCAACTCACCCCTCCTCCTTGTAAACCCCCACCTGGCAGGAGCACAGCAGCAAGCGACAGAGAGCGAACCATTCCTGAGGTCTGAGCAGAGCAGCTTACCTGTTGTGCTCGTAAACAGGCTGACTAGAGGAAGCTCAACGCTCAGAAGCAGGTCACCAGACGCATTCCCACCATCACATCCCTGCAGACCGTGTCCCAGGTGCTCCAAGACTGATATGGAGAGACAGCAGTGGGAGAGGCAGGACCCCCAGGCATTGTGCTCCCCATGCACAGATTCCCACACAAATACTTCACTACTCAAATCCCAAGAGGTTTAAAGACCCCTTTCCCCCACCTGGAGACAGACACCCTTCTTGCAAGCCCCACAGTGTGTTGCAAACTGTGGCCACAGCCGAATCAGCCCTGATCCGAATGCCCAACCTGGCACTCACCCTCCCACCTTCCAAATCACTGGACCCTCAGGTTTCCTCCTCCGTTAGGATGTCCCCGTGCAGGTGCTCGCGAAGTCACAGCCAAACCGCAGCCCCCTGGTCCGGTGTAAACCACAACTGACAGAGCACTCACCTACAAAACAGGGCTGGAAACGTGGGATTCAGCTGCTGCTCTGCAAAAACAGCCCTGACACGGCAGCAGGAGCAGAGACCTCCAGGAGCTGGGCACAAACAGCCACAGGCTTCCTAACCTAAACCACCCCACCAGCCCCGATTTAATCTGATTTATGCAAATGTTAAACCAATTTAGGTGTGCACATTGTACGAGTTGCCTGGCCCAGTTTAATTTGACAGGTTTCTAAACCTGTTTAGGCAAACTAATATCTGCTCTCCAATCTAGAGCAGCTCTCAAACTGTGCAAATGTTGCCAGGGAAGTGGAGCATGGACGCCCTGATGGATCCTTAGTTGTACGACGACACTCACGCTGCATCAGTGTTACTGGTTGATAGTAACACATGGAAGAGAGGAGGCTAAAACCCCATCTCTCCCAGGGTTGGTCATCCCCACAACACAGGGCTCCCAAACCCCACACTGCCACAGCAGGAGCTGCACAAAGGCCATCATCTCCAAAGCTTTCTATGCTCACAGTGAACAAACCCAGGTGAGGCACAAATAGCCCAGGGCCACGGCAGGTTTAGGATGTGGCAAAGCCTCGCTTCTCCATGGTGGGGGACACGTCACTGAGGGGCCAGCAAGCTCCAGCAGCAGGGAGAAATCCCAGCTTTGGGTATTGGTGTGTCCCCTGGGCTGTCTCACCCTCATCATCGCTCCTTTGTCTCCACAGAGAGCGCAGAGCATCCCTAAACACCTCAGCTCTGCACCTCCTTTAGAGCTCAGGTGTGTGTACAGCCCTTCCCACCCGGACATACCAGGGGGAATCTGCATCCCTATCCCACTCCTCTGCCACAGCAGCACTTCCCTGGGCAGCTGCACCCAGCCCCTGCCCTCGGGAGCTGGTGGGAGGACGGGAGTCAAGGGGTTTCACGGCTTAAAAAAAAGAAAAAATAAAATAAATAAAGTTTAAAGAATCTCACACCTCCCAACGAGCTCCCTACGGAGTGATGTCAAGGAGGCAACACGGCCCTGGAAATTCCTTTTTCTGGAGGATGCTGGGGCTGCAGTGGGACACGGCCATCTGTGCAGGACACGGGCTTGTCAGACAAACAAATAATCCGACAGCACAGGCAGCTATTGCAAAGGGAACGCCAAGCTCGATAAATTACTAAGCTGAGACAGTGATACCCAAGCTGGAAAAAAAAAAAAAATAAAAAAAATTCCAAAAGAATTATGTTGGATCAGACCCAGAAGTCTAGAGGGTTTATGAGCTGAAGGATGGGGAAAATAAAAGACAATTTCCAGTTTGCCAGGCCGATGTCAAGGCAGAAAAAAAAGAAAAAAAAAAAATCGGTCAAGTTATAAAGCAAATAATCAGAAAGAGAGGACAAGAGCAAAAAAATAAAAGGTCTAACAAACTGAGCCTCCAGATTGTTTCAGCTTATTGTGTAATAAACTTTGCAGGAAGGAAGCCGGCCCGAGCATTACAACTTCAGGGCTCATGGGTTTAAAATCGACCACAATTTTTTCAAAACCAATACTGAGATAGCCAGAAGCTGCCCAGCCTGGACAGCTTCTTCACTTTGCAAATCTGAAAAAAAAAAAAAAAAAATGTATGTTCTTCTGGGGGTCCTGCCTGGAGTCACCACCCCAGAGTGAAGCCCCAGTTCCTGACCCCACTCCCACTGTCCTCTGCAGGAAGCCGAGAGCTTCACGGATGGAGGGAGCTGGGCCAAGGGAAGGGATTATTTGAAGTACAAGTCAGGCACATTTTTCACGCTGCTGAAGCAATGATACTTAACAGAAGTCATTTGCAGATTTTCCTTTTTTTTGAGGAGAGAGTTATGAATAATATGCATGTTCTTATCAACTCATATAAGAAGAATTTAAAGCTCAAAGTTCAGCAACTGTGGATTAAACTACTTAGCAGCATCTTTTTAATGCAACTGAATAACCTCTCTCCTTACCATCCGCTCGCACTGCCCACACTGACTCGGGTTAGATCTGCCTTCGCTTTATCTCGGATTCCTACACTCGCAATTTTATCTCTGCAATGCAAAAGAAAAACCGCTTTAGTGGGGAACAGAGCGAGTTCAAATCAAACCCACGTGCGGCGCGAGGCCACGGGCCACGGCTCGCATCCCTCACGGCAGCTCCGCTCGCCACCCACGCAACCTCTGCCACGTGGAAGGAGCATAAACAGTTCAACATGCACTTACTACCTGGAGTTACTCCACACTGAGGAGTAGCTGGATGGGCCCTTCACCCAGTGCAATCCCAGTGAACCGCCCCGCCAGGCACTGTCGAGAGCATCCACCTCAACACAGACCTCAAAGCAGCGTCAAGTGGGAGTCTCCCACCTCAAATACAGCTCTGGGGTCCCTAAATATGGCCCGAGCCCTTGGGGTGGCTCCTTGGCAGCAGGAGCTGTCCCTGTGCTGTGAGGAACCACAAACCCTTCCAGCCTCAGTTTCCCCAGTGTGTGGCCAAAGGGCGACTTCAGGTATCTCTTCACCCTCATTCCCACCTCTCCTCGCAAAGCAGCAGCAGAATGAAGGGTCTAACAGGAATCCACCCTCCTGGAGAAAGAGCAAAGGCACAATTTTCCTCTTCTCCTTATGGAAAGCGTCACACCAATGATTCCTCAGCATCCAGAAAAAGGCAGAGCAAACCCACTCCCCTCGGGATGAGATGGAGAGACACCCCAGGAAGAGGCTTCGTTTACCAAACCTACATTTCTCAACCCTGTGAGCAGCAGGGAACAGGGCAACAGAGACCTGGAGGGCACAGAGGACCCAACCCCGTCCTGCCAGTGAGGCCAATGCCAGAAGACAACTAAAAAAGAACCCGAGGGCCTCCTGCCCCGTCACCTCCATCACCCCGTGCCCAAGCGTACGAACGGCTCTGCTGCAGGAGACCCCTCTCCCCCCCACATCCCTCGGTGGCACAGCTTCAGCTGGAAGCTCCTCTTGCATTACTCAAAGTATTTATGACTTTTTCCCATTTGAAATATGGGCCCTTACCACGCACAGGAAGGAGGAGGAGAGTGCCAGCAAACCCGTTAATTTATAAGTCAATCTGGCAGGGAACAATTAACAGCTTTCCCACTGTCGGGTGTGCAGAGGGGGGTACCATCCCCCTGGCAAGAGCAGGAGGGTCCCTGTATATCGGTACATGCCCTGCCCTGCCGAACCCAACAGCCTTTGTGCCCAGCACCCAGGTCCAACTTCATTTCCCCTCACTGAGAGCTCTCACAGGGACAAGCAGCTCTGTCCCCCTGCAGAACCCTCAGGTCACACAAACAGCTCCCCCAGCCTGGCACAGCTGCACAATCCCCAAAACACACTTGATAGAGAAAAATGATATAACTCCATGATATTTCACCCTGCCCAAGCAGAGCTGAGATCAGGGCTGACAGTGGGAGCTGCGGGCAGGAGCAGAAGCACCAGTGCCCATGGGGAACACACCCTGCAAATTCCGGAGGGGGTTTGCCTGGAAAGAGGACAGGGAACACTACAGGTGCACAGCCTCTCACTCTGCAGGGTGTTCTCACTCAGAGGAAGGGCTGGAACCCCTCACCCAAAACTGCTTTTTCCTCCCAGCTGCAGCAAGTGTTTTTGCAGGAGCAAAGCCTCCCGGGACTTGGAGAGGGAGAACACCTCAAAAACGGAGGTGTCCCCTGCCCCCAGGGGGTTTAGCACCCATCCCTGTCCCTGCAGATGCTGATACCCCTCCCACAGGTGTCACCTCTACACCTGCACTGTTCCCCTTATCCCACATTTGCACCATTTCCTTCCCCAGGAGGGACTGGAATGGGATTCTCCTGGGGAAGCACAGACACTATTAATCATTACTCTTATTTGAATGGGGAAGGGGGGGGGACAGGAGGGCGATTCACCCTCCCTGGGATAAATTTTGGCTCGGTGGCACAGGGGCTCTGGAGCCGCGGGATGATCCCAAGGCTCGGGATTTCAGCTGAAATCCCCGAGGGCGGATGGAAAACACCACCTGCTGTCACCCCAGGAGTGTCCCCCTGCGACTCTCCAAGGCTGTCCCCCAGCCCCGGAGCCAGCTGCCTCTTATAGAACGGGGAGGTTTGGTGCAGCCCCCACCCCCAGCGCAGGGGAGGGGACCCTCCCCAGCATGGGGACTTGGGTGGTTTTGGGATAACCCATGTCCTTTCCTCGCTACTGTAACTGGGCCACCCCACAGCTGGGGGTAGCGGGGCAAAACCCACTGCCCAACGGGCTCCGGAGATGGTGGGAGGACAAGGCACCCCCGGTACCACCAGTGCCTGGGGTGGGCGCGGGCAACACCCCGGGGGGACACAGCAGTGTCCCCAGGATGCGGCATCGCACTGGGGAACGCTCCGACGGCTCCTCCAGCACCCGCATCCCGGCGATGCTGCTCCGGGAGCGGCACCGGCTCCGCCACCGGAACATCCCGGCGCGCCGGGAGCCGGAGAAGCCACCGAGGATGCCACCGAGAGGGGACCCGGGTCCGCGGCCACTCCTCGCCAGCGCGGGCAGCCCCACGGTGCCGCTTCCCGGGAGCGCAGCCCCGAGCACGGGGGTGACGCCGGAGACCCTCAAATCCCCCCATGCGGGGCCGCGCCCCGCACCGGGCTCCCGGTGGGACCGTGGGTGGGAGGCGGCCGGAGGGACGCGGGGATGGGGCGGGGGACGCGGTGGCAGCGAGAGAAAGAGCACGGCGGGGAGCTGGGGATCCTAAAGCGGGCGGGGGGCGCGGGGGAGCGAAGCGGTGCCGGGGCGTGGGACGGAGCCGGGGCGCGTCCCTGGAGCCGGGGCGCATCCCGGTGCGGCGGGGGGGACGGAGCGGGGCGCACCCCGGTCCCGGGGCTGTGTCCCAGGACCCCCCTCCCGGGCTGCATCCCCCAGACCCCAGCGCACCCCAGTGCCCCCGCCCGGTCCCGGGGCCGCCGCCCCGGTGCTCCCCAGCATCGCCCTCCTGCACGTGCCGGGGGTCCGGCGCGCCCCCTCCCCGCACCCCCGGCTATAGCGCGGCCCCTTCTCCCCCCCAGCGGCACCCCTCCCATACGCCCCCCCCCTCTTATAACACGCCCCCCCTTCTCCGGTGCCACCCACCCACCCGTTACAACGCGATCCCCCTCTCCATCGCCACCGGCCGCACC
>NW_020956311.1:132923-157466 GCF_003031625.1 Empidonax traillii | reverse complement strand
CGCCACTCCCCGCACCCAGGGCCGCCGCACCGCGACCACCCCTCCCCTCCTTCCATCGCGCATCCCGCCCGCAGCCCCCCGGATCCTCCCGCACGGAGCGAGCCCCGCTACACCGCGCCCCGCACCCCTCCCCATCCCCGTTACCTGCCGGCGCGGCCGCCCGCTCCCATGCTGCCGAGGCGGAGGGGCTGCGAGGGGCCGCGGGGGCCGCCCTCACCGCCTTCCTCCCCCCCCCCCCCCCCCCCCCCCCCCCCCCCCCCCCCCCCCCCCCCCCCCCCCCCCCCCCCCCCCCCCCCCCCCCTCCTCCTCCTCCTCCTCCTCCTCCTCCTCCTCCGCCCCGCTGTCCCTCCGCCCTCGCCCGGCGGCTGCGCTGGGGCCGCGGCGCGGGGACACTGCGGCGCGAGCTCCCGCCCGCCGGCCACTCGCACAGGTGATGTCATTCCCCGGGCCGCCGCCGCGTGACGTCACCGCGGGGCGGGACACCCCCCTCCCACCCCTACCCCCCCCCCAAAAAAAAAAAAAAATCCATCCCGGGGGGGGGAATAGGGGGCGCTGACGTCACCGCGGAGCCGATGCCGGGGCGGGGCCGCGCCTTAAAGGGGCCCCGCGCACGTGGGGCGAGGAGGCGCGAGGGAGGGGTGCGGGGGGATCCCCACGGTGCAGTCAAGGTGTTGAGGACCTCCCCAATATATTTCATAAGTTTGATATATTTTCTCAATATATATATATATATACTATATAAATATATAGATTATAAATATATAGTATATATAGTATATATACTATATAAATATATTGTATATAAATGTATAGTATATATAGTATATAAGTATATAATATATATAGTATATAAATATAGAGTATATGTAGTATATAAATATATAGTCTATGAATATATAGTATATATAGTATATGTAGTATATATAGTATATATAGTATATATAGCATATAAATATATAGCATATAAGTATATAGTATATAAATAATAATATATAAATATATAGTATAATATATAAATATATAGTATATATAAATATATAATGTATAAATGTATAATGTATCTAAAATATAAATAACAATAAATAATATATAATACATTAGAAATGTATAGTATATAAATATACATAATACAGATGTATAAATTATCTAAATATATTTTATATAGAAAGATTATCTGAATATATACTATCTAGAAAGACATATTACATATAAATATATAAAATATGCAAATATATAAAATATACTGATATGTAATTTATGTATTGTCTATTATATCTAAATATATAATATATAAATACATTTAAAATATTTCATTTAATTAGTGCGTTCCCAGTATTTAAAAAATGTGCCATATTCAGTGGGTTTTCCATATTTAATATATCCAACATATTCACTCTATTTTCCCTGTTTAATGTATTCTCAGTGTTTAATGTATTCTCCATGTTCAGAATACATTGCATATTTAATATGTTTAATATAGTCATATTTCCCATATTTAATAAATTCAATACATTTCCCCTATTTAATATATTCACTATATTCCCCTATTTAATGTATTCCCAATGTTTAATAAATTCTTCTATTGAATGTATTTCCCATATTAAACATATTTAACTTATTCACTCTATTCATCTACTTAATATATTTCCCATATTTAATATATTCCTAACAATTAATGAATTCTTTGTATTCACTGTATTTCCCCTATTTAATATATTCAATATGTTGTCCCATTTAATACAGTCCCAATTATTATTAATTTCTTTATATTCACTTTATTTCCCCTCTTTTATGCATTTCCAGTGTTTAATAAGTTCTTAATATTCAGTATACCTCCCTTATTTGATATAGTCAATCTATTCACTACAATTCCCCTATTTTATATCCCCAATTTTTAATACATTCTTCAGTGTATTTCCCAGATTTAATATGTTCTTCACATTCAAAATTCAAAATAGGGGATGGTTTCTGCTCTGGGGGCCAAGAGGAACCGCTCCGTGTGCGGCCTCGGGGACACCGACATCAATTTGGGGCTTCACTTGTTTATCTGCGGGACAAGAACCGAGACGAGAGGTTGACATTGCTTGGAAAAGAATCCTGGGCATCCATAGGGATCCATAGGAGCTCCTAAAGATCCGTAGGAAGCCACAGAGGAGCCCATAAAGATCTCGAGGAGCCCATAGGGGTCTTGGGGGGTCCATACAGACCTGTATGGTTCATGAGGGCCCATAGAGACCTGTAGGGGTCCTCAGAAGCCTGTACAGATAAATAAGGTTCTATGGCAACCCAGAAAGAACCCATAGGAGCTCATGGGGGACCCTCAGAAACCCACAGAGATCCACAGAAGCCCAGAGTGACCCGTAGGGGCCCACAGGAGCTCATAGGAACCCAAGGAGACACTTAGAAATCCACAGGAGCCCATGGGAACCCATAGGACCCCCAGGGATCTGTAGGAGCCTGTAGAACCCATAGACCCCACTGGGATCCATAGGAGCCCAGAGAAACCACGAGGTCCATAGAAGATCATGAGGACCCCACAGAGATCCATAGGAGTCCATAGAAATCTAGAGGGACCCACAGGACCCCACAGAGACCCACAGGAATCCACAGGAGTCTATAGGGACTCACAGGACCCCACAGAGACCCACAGGAATCCATAGGAGTCTATAAGGACCCACAGGACCCCACAGAGACCCACAGGAGCCCATAGGACCAGCCACAGGGTGCCCACCATGCTGCTGGGGGGGGCCAGCCCCACCTTCTCATCTCCTGGGAGAGTCCCACGTTCCGCCCCAGACTCGCATTCCCATCTCTTCCCATATCACCTCCTACAAACCGGGGATCTATGGCTGATTTTCTTCCACATCCGGAAAATATCCTCTTTCCCCACCAGCCCAGCTCCTTCCCGAACAGCCTCGGGGCCTGGTGGCAAACACCGCATCACCAGGGCTCCCACGTCCTATCTGCTGCATCTCTGTCCTTAATGGATGTATAATATTTTACAGTAATTTCCTCATTTGTCATGCAATCAAATCCTTTGATCAGACACGGGAGAAATGTAAATATCAATTATTAACCAGCCCATTCTGGTCTTGCTTGACTGGATTTTTTTTATTATTTATTTATTTATTTATTTTATTTTTTGGAGGAAGGGATGGATTCATTTGCAATTCAACTCTCCAACCTATTCCTAATTAGGACGCTCGTGTTTCTGGATGGGGCTGTATTTTTGAAGGGGGAGGTATTTGATCACTGGAGCAATCGATGCTGCCATGCATATTTTATAGCAGAGAGATAGTTGTGCAGAAAAGTATAAAATAAGTGGAGGGGGTTTAAATCCTGTGCATAGAGAGCCGCTGCACCACGGTTCAAAATCTCAGTGGCCAAATTTGCTGCTGTACAGTCATTTATAGCCCTTCAAAGCACTGGCATGAATTGAAGAGGGGGCCAGGAAATTTCTGACAGAATATTTTTCCATCTGCAAATAGTCCTTTATTATTATTTCCTTGTGAGAGCGAGGCATTTTGTATAAACACGTTGCCTCAGGCAAAAATGGCTTTGGAAATGAGAATAATAACAAAATAAATAAATAAATAAATAAAATTAGAAGAAGGGTGAACTTCTGCTGCTTTCTTCCTGTTTTCCCATTTAGAAATGGTTTCCCACTCAAAGTTTTGGAAGTTTCTGGTGTCTATACAGCCTGAAAATTCAGACTAGGGCTGTGACACGCATTTCTCCTGGCATTTCACTATCCATGCTCTCCTGACATTTCACTGGTGCCAGTTTTGCAGGAGGTAATCCCCATTCTTCCCCCCAAAAGATCCAAGTTTTGGCTTAAAGCTGAGGGAACTGGGAGCACTCTCCTCTCAGCCAGGCTGTTTATTTGCTTTCTGGAGTTTTATTGAAGCTCTGAGAGTTGCATTTTGCAAGCTGTCTTCCTCCTGAAAGCGAGCAAGCTGCGCCTCTTCCTTAATCATCTGCTTTTGTTTGCTTGAAGGAAAATACCAAATATCTCATGACTTGCCATAAAGCCGTGAATGACTGCAGGGATGTGCAATTCCTGCCCATCCTCATGACTAATGGGTGAGTTTCCAGGTGCACGTGGAGCCTGTGGAGATGTGCCCCCAAATCCTGCCTGTTTGGGGGTTTTTTTAACAGTCTGCCAAAGAGGATGACAACATCTTCTCACAAGTAGTTGGTGCAGGGAAACTTCTGCAGTGCTCCTGCAGCGTGAAATAGTCATCGACTCATGGAATGGTTTGGGTTGGGAGGGACCTTCAAGCTCATCTAATTCCAAGCTCCTGTCTTGGGCAGGGACACTTTCCACTATTCCAAGTTGCTCCAGACTGGCCTTCCAGGGATGGGGCAGCCACAGCTTCTCTGGGCAACCTGTGCCAGGGCTTCCCCACCATCACAGGGAGGAATTTCTTCCCAATATCCCATCTAACCCTGCCCTCTGGCAGTGGGAAGCCATTCCCCCTTGTCCTGTCTCTCCATGCCCTTGTCCAAATTCCTCTCCAATTCCCTTGGAGCCCCTTTAGGCACTGGAAGGCTGATCACATCTTAACACCATCTTCCTCAAATCAGAGAATCACAGAATGGTTTGGGGTGGAAGAGACCTTAAAGCTCACCCATTTCCAACCCCCTGCCATGGGCAGGGACACCTCCCACTGTCCCAGGGTGCTCAGAGCCCCACCCATGTAGCACCACGATGATGTGGTCCAGCCCATGCAGACATATATTGTGGGTCCTCCAAAGTGTAACAAGAAACTTTCAGCAACCTTATCCTGGAAACCCCACACCCGCCTCCCATCACTTAAGACAATCAGTGGTTTGGCCTTGACCTTAACACTCGGGGTTTGTGCCAGATCCAGCTTTGCTCCCGACCTCTTTCCCAACCTTTTTTTATTTCTGCTGGGTACTCAATCCATTTTAAAAGCTGCGTGAAGAGCGAGCCTGAGCTGCAGCCGCTGTGCCCAGACACGGTCACTGGTGGGTTGTGAGAAAAGCTATTGATCTCCCCCTCGATGGCATCTGAATTCAGTTCTTAAATTAACGCCGGCAAAAACAACGCGCTGAAGAACGCGCGCGGTGCGCGATCGATGCCGGGCTGTTGCCGGTTGAACGGGCAGGTGCTGATCCATAAACCTGGAGCCCGTGCCGTGACCCCGGGCCAAGGATAGTAATTGCTCCTTCTGCTTCTCCCAGACGCCAAACGGGGACGTACCTGTCTAATTCCCATTTCCTTCCAACTCACTGGAAGATTTTGGCGGGTCAGCTGTGGGGAGCGACCGACCCCCGACTTCCAGAGCCTGCCTTATCCGTGACCTCCTGGGGAAGATCTCAGCAGCTGCTGATAAATCACTCAAAAAGCCTCATCCCAGGGTCTTTCTGAAACTTATCTCCTGGTGGAATTTAAGGAGAGGTTCTCCGTTGCTGCCATCCCACTGGATCCTGGCTCCCACACAGCAGCAGTGACAAGAGAACCAGGCTGACAGAGCAACAGGAAGGGGTAAAACTGAGCTCACCATCAGATTTCACTCCAGCTTTGCGCTTTCTCTTTGCTTCCAAACCCTTAACACGTTGTTTTCCATGGAAAAGCAGTGAGGAGTGAAAGGCCTCTCTGGTGTTAAGCAAACAGAGGCAGGGGATAGGCCACAAAGCTCAGCACCCACTGAGGCTTGAAGAATCGTAGAATGGTTTGGGTTGGAAGAGACCTTAAAGTTCATCTTGTTCCAACCCCCTGCCATGGGCAGGGATACCTTCTGTTAGACCAGGTTGCTCCAAGCCCTGTCCAACCCCATCTTTGCTCCAGCAAACCTGCCCTCCTCAGGTGCTCCCCAAAAATCACTAGTCATGAGGGACACGAAGAAGCTCCCTGGTCTGCCAGGAGCACGTTTGAGGCATGATTTGCCATCTGGGGTAATTTGCAGTGGAGTCAAATGCCTCCCAGCGAGGGTTTTTTTGGGGGGGTGAAGTTTCCTGGGGTCTGAGGGGTGGAGGGGTGCAGGGATGCTCCCAGTGCTGTCCCCAGACTGGTTTCCAGCAGCATTGCTGGTGCCTGGGGACCCCATTCGGGGTTAGAAGACGGGCACGCGTCAAACACGTCAGACACGCTGTGGCACCGTCTGCTCCTGCAGAACAATAGTTACTCTTCATGTTAGTTCAGTTACAGATCAAATAATCTGAAAAATTCACAAGTGGCTGCGGATACAAATTAACTTAACAAAACATTTTGAAAACGGCGCAGTCCTGGGGAGAATACAAATGTGGCGGGAGAGAAATCCAAGTGTCTGCACCGGAGTCCTCCCATCAACATTTTCCCCGCGTCAGATAACACAGAAAGCAGCTAAAGCTGGATGAAATATAATAACAACATGGTCCAAGATGGAGCGGTGCCATATGGAAGCCCGGGGAAGTTTTCTCCGCTCTTTGCTCCGCTGATGTTTTTCAGCTGTGTCATTGGTGCTTCGCTTTATCAAGAACATTACGGGCTGAATTCTGTCTTTGGGGTGAAAAATGACAGGCTGAGGTTTGCTCTCTGTTGCACCAAAGTCATCGGCGTTGCGGGAAGGTAAAGGACAGAGGTATTTGGCTTGTGGTCGCTGTTTCGTAACTGCAGAGCAAAAGCCATAAAATCTTGATGAATCTTTCGAGCTTCCAAGCCTAAAAATGGCTCTCTGTGCTGCTCCAGCCTGGCTGGGTGCAAACGGGGGTGCTGTGGATCGAGGCAGCAGCGTCCTCATGCCTGGTGCTGGCACAGCTCGTTACACACAGAAATCTCTTCGTGGGGGCAATAAACCACGAGGTGACTCCCCTCCAGCCCTGCTTCCAGGGAGGGGTGTTCCCAGCCCAGCTGCTCAGTGGGGCTGGAGTTCACCCTGAGAGCCAGGATGGCTGGATTGAGACGGGGGTTTTGGTCTGGGGAGAGGAGCCTCTGGGATAAATATGGAATGGGCTAAATAAGGAAAAGCTGAGTGGGATGCTGCGAACAACCTCGCCGCAGATGTAACCCACTCCGTATGGAAGGTCCAAACTCACACCCACGCTGGGGTTTGGCTTTCCCCACCATGAGCCAAAGCTGATGAGAAGCCACACCACGGTGGGAGACCTCCCAGGGTGACTTCCCAAGCACCAGCTGGACCCTGTGGGAGCAACGAGGGAGGTTTTATCCTCCTCGCCTTCTTGCTTCCCTTCGGCTTGCTCCTATGCCTTGCTCAACACAGAAGGATCCCTGCAGCACTGACCAAATCAGTCCCAAATTCCTTTCCCTGCTGCATCCCAAAGTCCCTCCGAGCTCCAGTGGCCCCATCCTGCCTCCCCTGTACTCAGGGTTATAGAATCACTGAATGGTTTGGGTTTGAAGTGACCCTAAAGGTCATCTTGTTCCAACCCCCTGCCGTGGGCAGGGACACCTTCCACTAGACTGGGGTGCTTCAGATTGAACCCAGCCTGGTCCCCCCAAGGACCTGGCAGCAAAATGTCACCCTTTTGGGCAGCTCAGCAGGAGCAGGAGCCACCCCCATTCCTGCCACGGCCATCACTATACCTGCTCCTCCCCAGCCAGAGCAGGGAGCAGAGGCTTTTTGTCTGAAGGAAATGAGAACAAAACTGGTTGGAACAGCATGGGGAGATTAGTCATTAGTCATTTCACCTCCTTTGGAGCTGCTGCTAATTGAGACATTCAGGTATTGCTGTCCCTGGGAAGCTGAGTCACTCCGGACCTGGCGTTTGGACGGCCCGTGCCGTGTTTGTGGGTGTCACCCAACCCATCCCCACTTTTGGTTCTGTCCTCATAGGCCCTGGAAGCTAAAAGAGAGGTGGGGCAGAAGGGAAATGGGCTTATAAATTCCAAAGGGCCATGGCAGAACATCGTGGTGTGGCAAGACATAGCCTGGGGCTGCTGAGTGGAACCACAGGGAGGAGAGGGGATCCCTCTCTGCTCTCCTCCTGGAGCAGCTGAAGATCCAGCCCTGAGGGCTGTCATTAACCCACCACCCTGCTTTCCTCAGCTGGGGGGATTATGGCCGAGTGATGCCTGATATTTATCCAGCCCTCATTACCATGGCAGCCTGTCTCCCAGGAGGAGGGAGCCCGCCTGCAGCTCTCCATCCTGGCAGCTCTTCTGGCTCTCCCATCACCAGAGGAGCTCGTGCACCAGGCCAGGCTCAGGCACTGAGGCCAGAGTAGCGTCACCTCCCAGGAGGTGGCAGCTGGCTGAGACTGTCTGTGGGCACGAGCAAGTGATGCTTCACCATCACCATCTCCAGTGCTTTGGGTCCAGCAAAGCTCCCTGATGAAGCCAGTGCCTTGTTAGGGAAAAGTCCACCCAGAGGAAATGTGTGTGTGCACAGGTAGGATCCAACAGAGGAACGATCCCAAACATGATCCCACGGATAAAAAACCCCAGATCTGTCCCCCAGGGTGGCTCTTTGCAGATCTGTGCCCTGCTGGAGAATGGCAGTGAGGTGGGGAATTGCTGAGCTTGGGGCAGGGAGATAAGATTTATTTTTTTTTTTCTTTTTTTGAAGTGGGTTAAATTATCCAGAATATAAAATAGGAAACACTCTCCTAAGGCTGGATGAGATGTGCCATATGGGACTCGGTGATCCCTGTGCCAAGCAAATGAGGTCTTAATGCTCTGCTGGTCTCAAAGAGGAAGGGAGAAATTTATATTCCTTCCTTCCCTCCTTCCTTCCCTCCTTCCTTCCTTCCTTCCCTCCCTTTCCCTGTTGTCCCCTCCCAGATGTGAAGCTGTGAAGAAGCTGCAGCAGATTTGTCTCCTTGTCAGCCCAAGGACCCCCCCAGAGCCCTGGCAGGTCCCAGCAGCTCCCATCACAATCCTGGGAACCGGCTCCGCGCTCTCCCGGCCTCGCAGCGAAGTGAAGATTTCCCCATCCTGCAGGAATCTCCCGTGTCCCAGGGACCCGCAGGATGGGGGACGGGGCCAACCTCTCTGCAAACAGCTCTGTTTCTAAAGGAATTTCTCCCCCGCGCGGGTCCCCGACGCTTCTCTCGTGCACGGGGGGAGAAGCGGAGTTTGAAAGGGAATTTCTGGCTTTTATTTCCCTGCCAGCGCGGGCGGGGGAGGCGGCTGGAAAGATGTTTTCCTTTCGTTTTCCAGTCTCATTGGGCAGCTATATTTAGGCCGGTTTCTAATTTTCCGGGCTTAATTAATGAGCCGAAGTTTTCACTCGCAGGCACTCGAACAGCTTGGGAAGTTCAGCGTGGTCACTGGGCAGGAAAAAAAAAAAAAATTGTCTTTCTTCTCTGCTAGCGCTGGGAAGTGACCTGTAGATAACCTCGGAGGAAACAGCTCCGTGGGATCGCTGGGACACGCCAGCCCTGACCCTCGGGCACTCAGTGCATGGCACGGGCTCGTACAGGTGGTGCCACGGCACAGCACCACCCTCAGCACCTCAGAGCAGCCCTGACGTGGGGATGGGCTGCCTGTGCTCCCGGTATCCATCCGGGAATCAGTCACACTGACACAGAGGGCGCCCCCCGACACAGGGATGCCCCCCCTGTGCTGCTGGAATCCATCTGGGTACCCATCACACCAGTACACCAGGATGCCATCGTAGGCACGTAGGATGCTCTCATTGGCCTCCAGACACCTGTAGGAGGCTTCAATCTGCGTAGAGAGGTTTCAATCTGGTTTTCCCTTCCCCTGGAATGGGTGTCAGATGCACCTTGGCCGCACACTGGGTACAGACAGTCCTGCTCCACCCCGACACACACGGCCCGTGGCCATCTCTCTAATCATGTAAAAGGCTTTCAGAGCAGCGCAGCACGGCTGTAAATCTTTGGAGTTTTAAGCCCTTTTCCAGCTTCAGGTTGCCACCTGGCTGCTTCCCAAATGGCTTGGCTGATTTTCCTACGGACGGGCCAAACACTCTTGGAGCGACTCCGAAGGCGCATTGGCCGTTTGTCCACATTACCTGGATGGCTCTTTAGTATTTACTGGGGGGGTGATTATAACCCACTGCCAAGGGTGCAGGGTGCTCAGGCAGGTGGATGCACATCCCAGCTCCTCTCTGGGGTCACCCAGCTGCAGCCCCCCCTGTGCTCTGCACCCCCAGCCCAGCACAACTCTCATACTGGTTGCCAGTTTGCCCGTGGGGAGGTGGCAGGGAGAGCTCTCAGCCCTGCTCCCCACACTGTTGTGGGGCATTAGGGATAAAAATAAAAAAAAAAAAATCCAGGAGAGAGCAGGGGCTGGAAACGAGGTGTTTCTGCCAGACAAGGCTCGTTGGCACAGCTCCCCCCCAGCTCCCCATGTAAACACCCGTACTCTGCTTCACTTCTCCCAGCACCGCCTTAAAATAGATCTGGCTTAAAATAACACCTTGCTAGCCCCAGACAGATGTGCAGGTTTTCTTTTCCAGCAGTCAGGAGGTTGTTTTTTTTTTCCCAGTGAGAAACTATTTAGATAGAAATAGGGACCAGGGAGAGGGGTTGCTGGTACCAGAGATACAAACTGCACCCCAAAGCCAGTGGCTCAGTGGACCCTGGCTACCCTGACTGAGGGACAGGCAAAGCCTGCAGCCCCTCCCAGCCTCTTTTGGCTTGAAATCAGTCAGATTTGTGGGCAAGGAGGACATTTCTGGCACAGGAGGTGCTATAGCAACCGGGTGAAGGTGTTTGGAAGCAGCCGAGAGGGAAAATAAATAAAATAAAAGCATCAGTGGAAAACAGAGTGATGGTAAAAGGAGGAGAGGACCTGCAGATCCCCAAAGTGGGACCTGGTGTCAGAGGTATTTCTCTTGTGAAGCTTTTAAATTGAATTCCCAAAGAAGCTTTGGTGAAAGGGGAGAAGAAGTAAGACCTCTGCATGCTCCCAAATTCCCACCTAAATTCCCGGCCCCACATGTTCACAGGGTCTTTCCCATCCCAGTTTCCCTCCCAAATAATAGGTGCCATGACTGTTCATCTCCCAGCACCATCCAGCCTTGCAAAACACCCGCATTTTTGGGGCTGTTCCTCTTCCCTACCCAACTTTCCGTTCTAAAAAGAAGCTGGAATTGGGTTCTTGCTGGTGAAAGCCTTGAATTTGCCTGTTCTGGTGCATCCCTCACCCCTGCGTGCTGTGATGTGCCTGGCAGCACCCCGACCTCATGCTGGGCACCCATCTCAGTAGATGGGAGGAAATCCAAAATCCAGCACTCAGAGAGCTGTTTCAGAGGGCTGGAGCTGCCCCTTGACCACGGGAGGGGGAAAAAAAAAACAACACACCACCTTTTTATTAGAACTCCCCCTGTATTACATCTGATTTTATATTTCCCTTCCCCTCCCAGCCTTTCCCTGGCTGCCACGTTTTGGCAGGATTAATCCGAGATAAAGTTACCCCGAGTGACGGCCTTTGCTTTTGTGTTCTCCTTGTCTATTTTCCGCCTCGCTAAACCCAGAAAAACTCGGGAGAAATTCTCCGGCTTCCAGCCTTGCCAGGGGGCCCCGGCTCAGCCGACACTCATCTGCCGTCTCGGCGTTCAAGCGCGGAAAAAAAAACTCCCCCCCCCCAACACCTTCTGACAAGGGTTATTTTTATTTCTAATGAAAAGCGAAGCCTGCTGTGCACAGGTGGAGTGGGACGGATGACAGGCGCCGAGGTGCACGCATCAAAATGATTGAGGGCTCAGATTTCCCAGGGGGGATTACTATTTTTTGTTGGGGGGGGGTGGGGGTGAGCCCCCTGTGCCCCTTCCCCAAGCTTTTGGAGTTCTATGGCTTTGCAGCCTGGTTGATGACGAAATGTCACCTTTGGGAGGGGTGGAGGGGTGCTGGCAGGTGATCCAGTGGGGTGAGTCAAGCCTTTGGTTTGTGCTTTGCTGATCACCCAAGTGTGGGGTCAGTTCACTCCACAGGGGGGTGAACGGGCAAAAATATGGGAATTGGGGTAAAAAAAATTCCAGATATGTGAGAATGACCCAAACATGCCAGATGTGTGAGAATGACCCAAGAGCCAGGGCTTGGCATGTCCTGATGGGTGCAGGGCGTGGCTGTCACCCCACAGGGGTCCACGGTGGGCTTTCCTCCTTGATGCAAGGAGTACTGTGTCCAGTTCTGGGATCCCCAACACAGGAAGAACATGGAGCTGCTGGAATGAGTCCAGAGGAGGCCATGGAGAGGTTCTGAGGGCTGGAGCCCCTCTGCTCTGGAGATAGACTGGGAGACCTGGGGGTGTTCAACTGGAGAAGAGAAGGACCCAGGGGGACCTTAATGTCCCTAAAAGGGCTCCAAGAGAGCTGGAGAGGGACTCTGGATAAGGGCCTGGAGGGACAGGACAAGGGGAATGGCTTCCCACTGCCAGAGGGCAGGGTTAGATGGGGTATTGGGAAGGAATTCCTCCTGGGAGGGTGGGCAGGCCCTGGCACAGGTTGCCCAGAGAAGCTGTGGCTGCCCCATCCCTGGAAGTGTCCAAGGCCAGGTTGGAGCAACCAGTGGAAGGTGTCCCTGCCCGTGGCAGGGAGTGGAACAAAATCCAACCCAAACCAGTGATTCAACACGTCAGAATGTCCAGTTTGCCCCTGGTGGTGTTTATGTGGGGGACACAAAGAGCTGAAGCTGCTGCTGACACATTCACTGGGCCCCCATCCTGTGAGTTCAGTCAGTTATTGAGCTCTGTTATTACTTTTTTAACATTTATTTCTGGACTTGTAGCAATTATTTCTCCAGCAGGGTGGAGGTTATTAGGATAACTGCTCCTGTGGCTAGTTTAGATTAGATTGGGATGAAGAAAGGCAGAGAGAAGCTGTTGCTTGGCAAACTACGTGGTTAGGAGTTGGAAAGGGCAGCTCGAGGAGAAGGCAGGCAAAGTCCTGCCATACCCCGAGCCTCTGCAAGGCCTCTGGAAGGGTACAATCCCATTCCTTCCAGGGAAGGTGGACAGGGAGGCAGCATCCTGAAACACAGACCTGGAGAGCACACCCCTGTTTGCAGGGCTGTGGTGCTGAGCCAAGCTGTAAATTCACACACACAACGCTTCTCCCTGACAGCTTCTCCCCACCCAGCCGAGCTCCAGCTTTATTTGCACCCCAGGAAGGTTTCCCCAGCTCCCTCCAGGTTTCCAGTGCCACGCACAGGAGTCAGAGGGTGCTTGTTGACACTCTCCCACCTCCAAGCCGCATTCTGTGACTCCGGTAAATGCCCTTTTCCATCTTGCTCTGATCATTAGCCAAGAGTATTCCGCTCCAGAGCTCTGCTATAATGAAAGGCACTGAACTCGGGGATCTCAATTAACTGTAGCAAATGCTCTAGATCCTGGAAAAATACTTTGCTCGAATTATATTGCAATGATAATATGTATGTCCATTTACCCCTCGGGAGCGGCTCCCATGTATCTCAATTCCGCTCCCTCTCACGTCCTTAGCTTGATCCCTACATCTCTTTCCTGCCCAATGCACAGCGTCATTCCTAATCCCTGGGCTCCTCTGCCATCTCCCCCCCCCGACAAAATCAAGCCCTGACGCTGCATGGCCCTCCACCTCTCACCCGATAAACACGTTCCAGCTCTTGATGAACGCTCTCAAGTCATCGTAATTAATAAACGGATGCGAACGCCCGGCCCTTTGGCTGCTGCCTCCCTCAGTTGTAGGGCTGACACTGCAGCAGTTGAGGTCTTCCCAGCTGGAAGGTCACGCTCCAGGTTTGGGGGAGGGGGTATAATTTGGGGAGGGGGGAGAAGAAGCAGGATCTGCAGCCTTTGAATAAGAAAATGGAATGAGGCAGCAGTGGGGAAGGATCCGGGCACCTGCCTGGTCACCACCACCCCAAGGCTGGGAGGGGGTTGTTGTGGGGGCAAAGAGCAGGAGATTTTAGTTTATTTAGTTTATTTTGCCTGGATCTTTGTGGAGGTGGGTGAGGGGATGGTGCCTGTGTGGGATGTGATGCTGCCTGGACAAACAGGGGTGGCATAGCCAAGCCAGTGCAGTTACCCAGCCTTACACCACTGCCTTCCCAATCTCATCCAGCCTGCAGGAGCCTAATAAAACAAGTCCACACGTTACAAAATCAATTTCCTCTCTATTAATTTGGGTCTCTTAAGATTTATCATCGTCTTTCATCACCAGATTAAAAGCAATTGGCAAAGTCTCAAATAACCTTTTAATTCCGAGCTGGGAGCCAAGATCCAGATCCAGGGAGCTGTGTCCTCTGGAGGGGCACTGCCCAAATGGGATGGCGCCTGGCACCCCAATTCCAGCCTGTGCATGGGCACCATCCACACCTGCTCTCCCCGTGGTGAGTCTCAGCCTGGCTCTTGGCTGGAGCAGAGCGATGGTTCGTGATGGAATTAATTACAGTTCTTCCTCCGCCTTCAATCAAAGCCTGCACTTTGATATTTATGTTCCCAGTTGCGGGTTAAGGCCTTGATTCATTAAGATTTGCATAGTAATTGTTTTCTTCTAACGATCTGGGAGGATGGCACCGTGGGGAGACTTGTCCTGCATGCACGGGTGGATGGGTTGGGGCACACTGTTGAGCAGCATTGCCACCCCCTGAGCATCACACCTCTGCTCAAGGCCAAAATGGGGCCAAAACTGGGGCCAAAATAGGGCTAAAAATAGAGCCAAAAAGGGCCAAAATAGGGGCAAAAATAGAGCCGAAACAGGGCTAAAATAGAGCTAAAATAGGGCTGAAAATAGGGCCAAAATACAGCAAAATTGGGCCAAAATAGGCTGAAGGTTCTGCATCCCCACCCCACCACTCTGTGCCTGCCCGGGACAAAGGACAGGGGCCAGCTCATGTGCCACAAACCCCAGGAGGAGTGGGTGCTCCTGGAATCGTGTCACTGGAAAGGACTTGGAACTATTTTCTTTTTTCGTTTGCAGAACTGTTTTTTTCAAGCCAAACATCAAAATTTCTGTTGGATAGACCTGATTTGCGCATGCTTCCTGATTTGTGCGTTTGTGTTTGATGGGCAAAACTACCCTACGATGATCAATATTTCCTTTCTGTTGCTTAGAAAGAAAAAGTCTCCCGGTCTTCCAGTGTGAGTTGGGAACAAACTCATGTGCAAAGGGGTAAAAGACAGGAGCCATATCAAAATGATGGAAATAGCTTATGTTACAGAAATCCTCACCCATCACTGCCCTTTCCCCTCTCCTGGCTCCCCAACCTTTGCAAAACCTCGATTTCCCTTTAATTCGTGATAAACGTGGAGCCCTGACCTGGAATGCGAAGAAAAATTCCTCGCTGAGAGGGGAAAATAAATGAATAAAGAAGAAGAAAAATCTTGTTTCCTTGCTCAAAAAGCAAGCCCTGAGTCTCTGTGCCTGTTGTGGGAGCTCAGGGAGCTGTCGCTGCCTCCCGGGAGCGGCGTGGGACTGATGGGAAGGGCCTGGCTCCCGTCCCAGATCTGATGGCTCTGCTTCCCCCAGCCATTCCCTGCTCCTCATTATATTTGTATATTTGAAGATCATTTAACATTCATGTGCTGCTGGGTCTCAGTGGAGAGCAGAGCCTTGGTAGTGCAGAGATCTGCAGCTCCATCACCAAATGGCCAATCTCTTCCCCAAAACGTGGTTGGTTTCTCCTGACCATGGCAAAGGGTGATCTGGGCTGGCCTGGCTGTGTCTCTTCCATAACCTGTGGAGATCTCATTGCTCTCAGTCCTCCAGAGTGAGATTTGATCTGTGCTGCTTCCTCATGATCCGATCTCAGCTGTGTTCTGTTTTTCTAGGTTTTATTTATTTCCTTCTTTCTTATTTTAATTTTTTTTTTTTTTTTTTTTTTTTACAGAAGGATGAAGTCTGTCCAGGAGTCTGACAGTGACTGTCAGGCTGCAATTAATCCAACACCATCACAGAATGGTTTGGATTGGAAGGGACCTTAAAGCTCTCCCAGTTCCATCCTCTGCCATGGCAGGGACACCTTCCACTAGCCCAGGTTGCTCCAACCTGACCTTGGACACTTCCAGGGATCCAGGGGCAGTCACAGCTTCTCTGGGCAAGGGAATTCCTCCCAGGGAAGAATTCCTTCCCAATATGCCATCTAACCCTGCCCTCTGGCAGTGGGAAGCCATTCCCCCTTGTCCTGTCACTCCAGGCCCTTGTCAAAAGCTCTGAACAACGGGTCTCCCAACATCAGAAGGACGTGGAGCTGCTGGAGAGAGTCCAGAGGAGGCCCCAGAGATGCTCCTGAAGGCTGGAGCCCCTCTGCTCTGGAGCCTTTCTGCTCAGTGGTGGGGCAGGGACAGACTCGTGCCGGGTGTGTGTGGATGTGTGAGCTCCAGGTTGTGCTGAGACCAAACCCAAAACCTGCAGGATGGAAAGAGGCTGGAAGTTAAATGACTGCACAGCTCTGAGCTGACAGGAAGAGACCATTTAAATCCAAAGCAAAGGTTAATGATATCCTGACAGTGCCAGAGGATTCGCAGCTTCCAGAGAGGGAAATTGCAGCTGAGTGACAGCCCTGAGAGCTGGAGATAGCAGGGACTGGGCTGGGCTGGGAATCAAACATACAGAGACAGCAGGATGACAACCCAAAAGGTTATGTGGGGATGACAAATGTTTATTTGTATACTTTTGTGATCGAAGGGAAGTTATTGTGTTGGCTTGGCAGGGTGGATGGCAATCGTTGTCCACGTGGGTTCCTCCTCCTTTTGGGGCAGTGTACAGAGAAAGGGTCCAGCTCTGCTTCAGGTGAGTGGCTGCAGAAGAAAGATGATGATGATAATAATAATGAAGGTGGGTTCTTTCTCATCTCTGTACGACCACTTTGTTTGCAGATGATTCTGGAGATCTGACCAGCGATCTCCTACTGAGGGCAAATCCAAAGGGGTGGTGAAGAGTTCCCAGGTTCCTGCTCACCCGTGGTAGCTGGTGAGTGGGTGCCTTCCCTCTCTGCCAGCTCAGGGAGGTTTGTCCTCCTTCTGCTTCTGCTGGAAGAGACCCACAAATATCCCAGGAGCATCATGCTCTGCCAGTGCCATTGGCACCGTTTTGGGGTACAAGCTGAGCAGGGAGGCGACACAAGGACACTCCCCTTGCAGGTGGCACAGGGAGGGGACACAAGGACACTCCCCTTGCAGGTGACACCAGCCCTCTTAAGGGCAAACAAGGCTCTGGGTTGTGCATCAAAAAGAACCAGCCCAGCTCCCCCTCCACAAGCCCTTTGCAGCCCCTTCCTGCTTTTCCCCAGGCAGGTTCCTGCTCTCCTTCCACCCTCATTAGAGTGCTTTGCAGCTTCTTTAGCTCTTCCCCACCAGCATCCCACGGGATCCAAACCAGAAATGCCTCTTCTTTGAAGGGCCCACACCAAAGCCTGGATCCCAGCTTTGAACCTGCCACGTGGCATCGCCTGGAATAATTCATGTTAAACATTTGCTGGCAGTGGGGCAGGGACCAGAGCTCCCCTCGCTCCTGGCATGTGCCAGGGAGTGGGGAAGGAGGTGGGAACATCTCCAGTGGCACTGTGGGGTGTCCATGGGAGTGCAGAGCCCCTGGGGAGCGGCGCTGCTCGTGGGTTAATAGGATGGGGGTACACAGTGGGTCCTGAATCCCTGGAAAAAGAGCTCCATGGGAACATCTGGCACACGGGAAGCAGCAGGCTGGGAGCAGCCACTGGCCCTGCCATTGACAGTGTCACGTGTGTGTGAATTTAGGATCACAAAATCGGCGCTTAAAACAAAGGTGAACGCAGATTTAGAGGGAAAGCAAAAGTATGGCTTTGAGCAAACACCTCATCCATGTTTTGTGGTTCCTGGCAGCAAAGGAACAGGTCTTTTCTCCTCCCTGTCCTCTTTAGAATCAGGGAGTGAAGGTAATGGGATTTCTGACAGGATTTAGGGAATCATGGTCCCTCCTCAGGGTAGGAGGGAGGAGGTGGAGATGGGGACAGATACAAGCAAAGGTGAAACAAAGACTTCCACTAAGGCAGAAATCACATCCCACTTTGGCATTTAAGAACCATGTGGCTGATGGTCTCAAAGGAATATGGGATGGAGAGAGTTGATCTGTCCACCACCCCACTGCCAGGATGGGCACCCAAGGGTGCTGCAGGGGCCCAGCCTTCATCTTCCTCCCTGTGGAGGCACAAAAGAAGCTCAAAGTCCAAAGTGAGGGCCAAGGCACCCCTCACCATGGAGCATTTCTCCCAAAACAATCACTTTGGTGGATAAAATTCCCTAGAAAAGCTGTACTGAGTGTCTTCTATGAATTTTCGGGACTGGGTGGGAAGGGGGGGGGGAAATAAGAAAGCAGCAGAAGCAGAGTAAGAAGAATTCAATATTTCTATTTGTTCTTATCCAAATAAATTGAGATGTATTTGTGGAAGTGTCAGAGAAGCCCGCAGGAATGATACTATAAAATAACACAGCTGCTTCACGAGCCTATGACAGACAGCACAGATTAATGTACCGGCGTTTTTATGGTCTGTTAACAACTGATATGGGTTTTAAATATATTATCTCCCATTGTATTGTCTGTCATTTTAAAAACTGCTCATGTCTATTGTGTTTGCTTTTAAGAGGTGCTTATGGAACAATCAGCCAGTAGCTTCCCGATCTCTCCCCTTCCCTTCTTCCAAGATGTGTCATTATCTCGCCCTCTTTCTCTCTTTTTTTTTTCTCTAGATAGGTTTTCCCCAGCACTTTCATGGGCAATTTATTCCAAAACCTATCGAAGCCCCCTCATGTTCCTTAATTCCAGGAGCTTTAAAAAGCTTTTCCACCTTCACACCTGGTTATCTGTGAAATGTGGGTGAGCTGGGGAGAGGGGTCAGGCTGGAGTGGTGATGGGGACAGAGGGTTTGAAGGGGTGTGGAGGGGGAAAGGGGGTGCCTGTGCCCCCCCCAGGCTGTGACATGGAGGTATTTAGGCCTCCAGGTATCTACTGGGATGAGCATGGGGAGGGAAAAGGAGCTGGAGATCAGGTCTGGGCTGGGGGAGACACAGGACTGGTTTTACTGAAGGTGATTAGGAAGACACGGAGGGTTTTGAGCTGTGGTGGAAACCCTGTGTTCAGCCCTCAGTGTTTGATGGGTGAGCAAAATTTGTGTTTTCTTGTTGGTTGAGACTAGGGGAGGGTGGGACCATGAGGGACAGGGCTCCTGGCTGCCCCAGCAAGGAGGATTTCAAGGCAGACCCTGCCTCAAACCTCCTCAGTGAGTTCCTTCACCCAGGAAACGCTCCCAGGCAGAAGCTCCCCACGGCTTTCCCTCCCCCTCTCCTCTTGGCCACTCGCTCCATCCGCCCCCCATCTGGCAGTGGAAGATCTGTCACCTCCTCTGCTGTGCCCAGCTGGGCTCCCCGTGACCAGCAGCATCGTCCATCAGCGCTGACGCCTCCCCAGCCCACCCTGCACCTCTCACCGCTCCTCCCGGGGCAGGTGCGATGAGATCGATGGCTGCAGATGGCTCTGCCACAGATGGAGCCAGGAGGAAACATCTGGACAACCTCCCTGGCATCCGGCACGGAGCAGCACCTCCAGCTGAGCACACCAGCAGCGGGAAACGCTGCCCACTGCCATCTCCTGACCGGCCCCACCATCCCCATTGACCCCAGGGACATCCTCACACCCCTGGGGTGGCATCATGACCAGAGATGCTCAAGGCCCACACTGATTCATCCCCGTCCCTTCATCTTCAGCCCTCTAAAAATGTCCTTTTCCTCCGCCTTGCACCCCTTAAAACCAGGCAGCAGTGGGGGTCCTGCGGGAGCACTGCTGGGGGGAGCAGGGGGTGGTAATGGATGTGTGCTCGCGTCCATAATTTGCTCAAAAGGCTTGAATTGCTATATTCGAAATTATATTAGATTGCAAGAACAAAGATGCCCTTTTGATGCTTTGTAGCAGCACTGGAGATAATGAAAGGAGAGGAATTTCGATAAGGATGAAAGATAGCTTCCTTCAGCTTCCCAGGGCTGATAAAGTGCTGCCCAGATGAAGAGAATTTAGAATTAAAAGCACCACAGAAGTAAAACAAAGTAAACACTGCCTGGCGTCGCTGTAACAAGATAAAATTACACTGTGGAGAGGAGACAAACAGGACAATAAAGAGAAGCACTCAACGTAACGGGGAGAAGGACAGCGTGGATTTGGGATGGGAATGGAGACACTGGGAGCAATGGTGAGGGAAACAGCAGCTGGGAAACATGCTAAGGGTGTAAAGCTTGGGCTCCCACATCCTTCTGCCAGGCATGGGCAGCAGTGGGAATGACCCCTTAGTGCTGCAGCAAAGATGAGATCGAGGAGAAGGCGGCACCAGGGTCACCCCCTCGCCGCGTGTCAGCCAGGTGGGAATGGGAAAATGTGGATTTTCCACAGCTGCTGCTGTTTTTGGGGGTTAAAAGCGCTGTGCTTGGCTGTGGAGGGGGAAGGGTGTTGGCAGGGCAGGGGAGCAGCAGAGGGGAGGCAGCTGAGCCCTGCAGAAAGTGGTGGCCAAGGAGATCCTGGGAAGGAATGGCCAAGGAGCTTCTGAAAAACAGTGACTAGAGGGGTCTGGAAAGCACTGACCAAAGAGCTTGTGGAAAGGGGTGGCCAAGGAAACCACCCCTTTTGGAAAGAGGTGGTCGAGGAGCTCATGGAAGGCAATGGTAAAAGTGCCTGTGGAAAGCGATGGCCAAGGAGCTCCTGGGAGGTGGTGGCCAAGGAGTTCATGGAAGGCAATGACCAAGGAGCTCTTGGAAAGCGGAGGCCAAGGGGCTCCTGGAGAGCAATGTTCAAGGAGCTCCTGGGCAGGGGACAGTGCGTGTCCCTGTTTGCAGGCAGGGTCCCAGCCCTCTGCCAGGGCCCCAGCTTTGCTCCTTGCCCCACCCTGAGTCCCACTACGTTTCCTGGGCTGCCCTTGGCACCTGGCTGGGCCCCATCTGTGCTTGGCCAGCGCCGGCCCTGCCCGAGGCGGTGCCGAGCCGTGGTGGCTCTGCAGCACAGTCCGTCTGCGCTGCCATGGCAACCGGGGATGCGAAATTGCTGCTTAAAACCCAAAACAAACAAATCCCCCCACACCATTTATCAAAATGGCTTCTTTCTTCCTTCACTTTTTTCACCTTCCTTAGTGCAGGGCTGGTAACCACCTTGACCACTGAGCCACTAAGGTTTGGGGTGTGTGCTCCTTGCTTTGAGAGCTTGAAAGGGGGGGAAATAAGCCCAAGGAAGGTGTGAAATGGCCACATACACCCAGCCTGAGCCTTCCCTGCCCGTGTCCCCATTGCAGGGTGTAATTTTCCATCCATAAGCCCCTTTTGAGGGCTCCAGGATGCCCTTGAGTATCACAGGAATGATTTACCTCAAAGGAGTGTCCGTGCACGTTCACACCTGCAGGACCCTTCAATCCTGCATGCAGGAGGAGTTCAGGGCAGGGATGCCCCTGGGGGCATCATGCAGCATGTGACAGTTCTATGCCATGGGTTTTAGGTGTTTGGTCTGGCCCAAATCTAGTGTTTATACACCTAGTGACTTCCTATTTGTTTGAAAATTAAGACTTATTTTCCACAAAGGGAAATATTCACCTTTTCACCTTCACCAGTACTCACTGGCTGGGTCAAGGCCCCCAGCTCAGGGAAAGCCAGGCTGTGTGGCTGCTGTCAGCTCACCATCCTGGATCAGATCTCCCAGCAAAACCCGATGGCAGGAGGCTCCAGGGCTGCACTGGGAGCTGGAGCAAGAGAGCTTAAACTAATATAAGTTAC
This sequence comes from Empidonax traillii, assembly GCF_003031625.1. Lineage (NCBI taxonomy): Eukaryota > Metazoa > Chordata > Aves > Passeriformes > Tyrannidae > Empidonax > Empidonax traillii. The sequence goes on along the minus strand of NW_020956311.1, from coordinate 135,841 downwards.
TCAGCTGGGAATCACAGCAAGTGCCTTGTGAGAGAAATCCTAAGAGACACTTGTAATATTGAATGGGGACAAAAAACAATGGGTGTCCATAGAAATGGTCCTGCAGGGAACAGCAGCACGTCTCCTGTAGGAAATGAATGTGCAGAAGTGCTGGAGGATAAGGAAGATCTAATTACGTATTTCTGAGTCCCTTAAAACCTGGTTGGCGAAGTGAACACGGAGTTTGCCTTTAATTGAGTGCAGCTTTGGGAAGGGAGGTGGAACAGTGACAAAGTGAGTGCTGGAGCCACCAGTCTGGAAGGGAGATGTTTTGTGGCTGAAGGACTGTGCAGTATTTGGGCAGCTTTTAGGGAAGGGCCTCCATGAGGCCGCCTAAAGTCACCCCATCTCCATTTTGAAAGCAGGAGGGTGATTTCTCCATCCCTCTTGGGGTGAAATGGGCTGCTCCAGAGCATCCTTTTAACAGCAAAGAGAGAGACTTCACTTTTTGGGGGTAAATGGGGCAGTGTGGGGATACTTTGCTGTCTTGGTTTGAAGTTCTCTGGCAGCACTGGAAGGTCTCTTGTTGGAGTGGGAGGGCATCGGGGTGGCTGCAGGGATGGATAGCAATGCTGCAGTGGGAAAATGTGATAAATATTTTCAAAGTCAACTTTAAAGAAAGGTCCCGAGCAGATTATAGCTTAATCATTTGATCTCCCAGGTAAATATTAACACTGGAAAGACATTTGTTTTATTTTCTCCGAATACCTGCAGTGTTTCCAACCAGGCAGGATTTAAACCTGCCCTTATCGATGTCTGGAATCTGCTATTGGAAAGGTCCTGCTGGGATCAAAAGCAAATGGGCATGACATTGGCTGGTACCTCAAGGAGATCCCCAACCAGCCCGTGATCTCCAGGATCCACATGTGAACTGGTTGGGTTATAGGGCAGCAGATCAACCAAGGCCCATCCTGATTTCCAAGGCTGCTTTTCTGCTGGGTCTTCACATCTCACTCTTAGCTCTTGAAGATCCCAAAACAACTCCATTTCCAGTATCCAGATGCCAACCAGCTGGGTTGGGGGACATCAAGCTGACCAAGGTCCACGTTGTCTTCCAAGAGCTGTTTTTTGCCAGGGCATCTACCCCAAATCTTGCACCAGGAGGAGGACAGCACATGGGTTTCCCTCTGAGAGATCTGCAGTGGGGGGGGGGGTGGGAATCCCTCTCCTTTTCCTCTCTCTGCACTCCTGGTTACAAAGACCTTTGCAAATCCCTACGAGGCCAAAGCAAAGGGATCAGCAAAGTGATGAGCACAAGAGAGAGGAATCCTGAAGAGAGGGAATGAAACTGCTCCTGGAGAGAAGTGATGCTTCCTCTGGCACCCATCTCCTCCTCATCCAAGCCCATCCTCCCATCGCTGCCAGTGACGGTACCAAATGGAAAATGGAGTTATTGAAACCTTCCCACACTGATTTTTCCAGACTCGTCTTCCTGAAGTGCCCACGTGCTAAAGAACCTATAAAAAGGCAGGGGGAATAAGCAGCAGAAACTGTCTAAACAAGCCCAAACAGACTGGGCAACTCAAATCTCACAAACCTTATGCAGCTTCACGCTTCAAATCACCTTAAGTATTTCCAGCACGCACTGGGATCGCCTTTCTATCATAATTAAAGATGTCTGTCTCCAAGGAAAGGCAGGAGGGCTTGGGGGAGTTGTCACCATCCTTAATCTCAGCTGCCATTCCTCAGCAGCACTGTCAGGGTGGCGGCAAAATGGGTTTTTGGGGTAAGAAGTATCTTTCAGGGTAGACTTTGAGAAGTGTCTTTACAGTCTGCCTCAGTGTTCAAAAGCAGGCTGGATCCAGTGCAAGGGGGAATTTGGGTAGGAGGAGTGTTTTGTAGAGTTGGGGGTTCTACTGGTTCTGTTGGATTTGTGGGCATCTTTGGGGCCTAAGGAGGAGGGAAAGGGGTGGGGATGAGTGTGTGGGTTGCTGAGCCACCTCTATCCATGGGCATCGTGTCTGGTCTGGGGAAGGAGCCAAACCTTTCCACCTTAAGCTCTGAGAGGGATTGGGGGCTGTCCTGTGCCCTTGGGAAGAGGAGCTCCCCAAATCCTCACACCCATCCGGCCCCATCCCTGGCCAGGATGCCCCATCCCTGGCCGTGGCAAATCCTCCCTCCCCTCCTCTGTGGGGGTAGAAGGTCTCACCAGGGGAAGGTGCCTCCACACAGCATTTTCATTGATAAAAACGGGGCTGGTTTTGGAGCGAAAATGCCACTGCCATTCCACCGAATGGGAAATCAATAGGAGTCCGAAATTAATTAACCGTGTCTGCAGTGGGGGCAACCGGTTAAACGAAGCTGAATGAAGCTCTCAGCCGGCAGCTGGGGCAGGATCCACCCCGTCGGATGCCTCCCTCCCCGCTTCCTTTCGCCAGCCCCCTCTCCATCGATCCCTCCCTCTCGCAGCTCCTGCCCCATCCCGTCTCCCACCGGGAGATGCCGTCGAGCCTTTGCAGGGGAGGGGGACGAACCAGAGGCCCCACCACGAGCTGCTGAAGGTCAGACCGACTGCTGCCTTCCGATGGGGCGGGCTCCGGAGAGTAAACAATAATTAACCTTAAATTAAAACTGGTTGTAATCTTTGATTACCCGCCCGGTTGCGTGATGTGCCAAAGCCCATTTTGTTTCTGGTTTCCTTGGAGATACCACCCGGTCTCCCCGCCCTCCCCCTCTTCCAGCTCTGCTCCAGCCTTTTTTTTTTTTTTTTTTTTGTTAAAGCAGGTTTAAAAACAGCTATTAGGAGAGCTTGTTAATCATCATCCCAGGCTGCTAATAGCACTCTGGCCACGGTTAATCATAGCGAGCTGCAAGGATGCTACAAATGCTTTCAGTGGGATAATTGCCCCCGTGTTCCTTCACTCCACTGCATCCCCCTT
>NW_020956311.1:128863-132593 GCF_003031625.1 Empidonax traillii | reverse complement strand
TTTTTTTTTTTTTTTTTGTTAAAGCAGGTTTAAAAACAGCTATTAGGAGAGCTTGTTAATCATCATCCCAGGCTGCTAATAGCACTCTGGCCACGGTTAATCATAGCGAGCTGCAAGGATGCTACAAATGCTTTCAGTGGGATAATTGCCCCCGTGTTCCTTCACTCCACTGCATCCCCCTTTCCTTTCAAGCAGAATTGGCTACTCAATTTGGGAAATTCGGACACTGCTGGCTTTTTTTTGATGTTGTCTTGGCTGGTGGGGAGGCCCTGATGGGAGTTTGGGAAGGGCTGTGCCCTGCTGAGCCCCTGTTTGGTTGCAGCTCTTGCACAACGGGTGTGCAGCAGGGGAGGGGGATTTGGGAGCGTGGAATCATGTCCTGGGAAAGGCAGGGCTGGAGCTGCAGGTCAGCCATCCCTGGGGATAGGGATGCTATTAATAACAGGCAGCAGCCTCCACCTTCTCAAACCTCAAAGGAACTTCTCCTTCGCTCCTCAGTGCCCTGGAGTTCGGATGTGCTGTCGGCTGCACTCAGAGCAACCTGCTCGCTCAGAAAATAGGTAGATGGGGGTGAAGCTGGAGATGGCACACATGTTCCTGGTCTGGATTCATCTCTGGGCCATCTTCCTCCTCCTCCCTGGAGCTGCTCCAGCTTCCTGCTGCTGTAGGTGGAGGAAGGTTTGTCCTCCAAGGCCTTAAGTTTGTAAATCAGTTCAGCATTTCATTTTTTTCTGAGTTAAAACAGTTGCTTAAAGATTTCCCTGTAAAGCCCAGAGCGTCGGGCTGGTGCTTTAATAAATAAAATTTCTGTCTACAACTTCCTTATGAGGGGAGGCAGAGGGGGAGCACCAACCTCTGCTCTCTGTGACCAGGGACAGGAGCCAGGGAATGGCTGGAGCTGTGCCAGGGGGGGTTGGGATGGATCTCAGGGAAAGGTTCTTCCCCCAGAGGGTGGTGGGCACTGCCCAGGCTCCCCAGGGCAGTGGGCACGGCCCCAAGGCTGCCAGAGCTCCAGGAGCGTTTGGGCAACGCTCTGAGGGACAGGGGGGGGATTGTTGGGGTGTGACTCAGGAATGGGACTGGTGGGGAAGGACCCCCAAAATCCCTGTCCCCAGCCCCCCCAGCCAGCAGTAGGTGCTGCTCTGCCCTCGTGTATCCCACTTAGTGGGGTTTGACCCACCTGAGCAGCTCTTAATTGTGGCTCTGGCTGTTCCTGCTGAAATGACAGATAGGGGACAATTCTGCCGGTTGACAATAATTGTTCTCCTAATTACAGCAATGACATTTACTGGAAAGCCACTGCAATCCCATTAGCTTCTTATGCTAAATTCTGCGCCTTTAAAATTACATTCCCTGTCTCCTTCTCCTGGGATGAATTCCCTCTGGAGAGGCGCATGTTTACCTGCAACCACGGGGTGTCAGGGATGCTCTTGGGGGGGCCCTGAAGGAGCTGATACTCAGTTGGGTTTGGGTGGGGTTTCTTTTTTTTCTTGAAGGGAAATGATGGTTTTATATATTTTTTTATCCTGCATTTTTTAACCCAGCACCCGGATGGGGGATGCTGGAATATTCAACCAGTCACAGAGGTGATTACACCCAGGCACTGCCCCCCCCAAAATTAACCCATTGCATTAATCCATCAGCCCCCCCCCTCCCCCAAATAACAGAGGACACCAGGCAGAGGGAGTTTGACAACAATATTTCTGTGTTGCAGGTGGCTCTCTCAAGCCTGTGGATCCTCGTTCTCCCCCCTCACCAAGCAAAAGGTGCCTAGGAATGGTTAACTTTTAAGACCCTTAATATTTTATAAACAGCTGTAATGAGCCGATGCTCTGTTTTGTTTGGCTGTTTATGTGTTGTTAAGTCTGTGAACAAGATACTTTAATTTAATGCGTTGGCCTCAGAAATATCTTTTAATAAAGCACTATAGCTCTTCTCTGGAGAGCCAGCATTTGGTTAAGCTGGATAATTGATGATGATGATGATGTCTTGCAGTAGGTTCTTCTTTCCCCCTTTTTCTGTGCAGCCTTTACACTGAACCAGCTCAAGTTAATTATTTGGAAGGGGGGGAAACCCTAATTTTCAGGATTAGGAAAGCTAAAGTAGGATCAGGAACAACGTCAGGGCTGTGCCTCGGAGCTGGACTTTGTTTCCCAGGCCATGACCCACCACCACGAGGTGGAATAAAGAAAAAGCTGAAATTCAGGCACAAAACCTCTGCAGGGAAGCAGGTCCCTTCCCTTTGGATTTGGAGAAGTCAAAGAGGTTGGCCCACCTCCAAGGCAGAGAGGAGCAGGAGCACCATCTCCTCTTTGAATTATAGTCTTTCCTTTTAAAAAAAAAAAAAAAAAATTAAAAGGGAAAAAAGAGCCTCTTTCTCTCTCCAGGATGACTGCTGGGAGGTGATCATTTTTCTTTGAGAAACTGAGGCTCCTTTGTAAAACTTATGGAGAAATAAGGTCATTTGTCAGTTCAAGTCATTGTCTTCCACACATAAAAAACATGGCAAGTGCAGCTTTTGTAAAAACTAAATTGAAAGTAAATAGCAAGCGGGCAGTTCTTGGTGATAAAACCTCCCATTCTGTAGATTTCTGGTACAATATTTATTTTATCCTCTTTATAACTACAAGGGCTGTCTCTGTGTGTTATTAAAGTAATGCATTTGCTTAACCTGCACTTAAATTCCCTCCCAACCTTCCCTGATTGTACATCTCACTGCTACATGTTCCCAGCCTGCTGGTCTCAGCTGGACAATTATATTAACTGCTTCTATTTGCAATTACTATGAATCATAAAGCAAGTCTGAATGGATTGTTTTTCTTTATTGAAAATGTTTAAACTTAATGCATCGCAAATGTCACAGCCATGGGGCTGCTCCTGGGCTCTTTGGGAGGTGCCTGGCTGCCTTCAGCTGCTGCTGATGGAGCTTTCTGGATGAAGTTTGTCATTTCCTCCCCCCTGCCCACCTCGTCTCCCACGATACTGAGTGTTCAAGGCCAGGTTGGAGCAACCTGGCCTGGTGGAAGGGGTGGAACGAGGTGATCTTTAAGGTCCCTTCCAACCCAAACCCAGAATTCTGGGATTCTGGGAATAAACTGCACCTAAAAAAAAAAAAAAAAAAAAGACACAAGCAGTTGCCTTGATATCTCCCTGAGATGAGGGGTTGGGAGGTGATAAAGGCATCTCCCCCCTCCCAAAATCGCCCCACAGGTGCTGGATTGCAGAGGAGATTTGAGTTCATTCTTCTTCCTCCCTTTCTCCTGGGGCTGTCTGCAAGGTGGAACGTTGTGCTGCAGAGATGTCCTCCAGGGAAGTTTGGAAAACACCTGGGACAGGCTCAAGGTTACAGGCTGCAGCCACAGGGGACAGTCCTGCTGCTTCTCACCAGTTTTTCCAGATGTTCCCAAGCTCTACCAACCTCATTTGGGGTTTCCCTTCCCCGTCCCCCCAAGGTGTTGCACCCTGAGTTGGTGGGATGAAGTTTTGGGGGTCTCTGAAGCTCCTGGCTATATCTTTGGTGTCTCTTGGTGCAGAGGCAGGTGAGTACCAAGGGGATGATGGATTTTGTCCAGCAGGAATTGGATGATATCCCACAAAGCACTCTCATTCCCGCAACTCATCTTGCAGCCTTCAGCTGTACTTGGCTTTCTTTTTTTTTCTCTTTTTTTTTTTTTTTTTTTTTTTTTTTTTTTTTTTTTTTTTTTTTTTTTTTTTTTTTTTTTTTTTTTTT
>NW_020956311.1:126066-128508 GCF_003031625.1 Empidonax traillii | reverse complement strand
TTTTTTTTTTTTTTTTTTTTTTTTTTTCCCCAGTCCAGGCAGGACAAAATCTCCTTGTGCTGTGGGGTCTGGGGTGCTTGATGTCCCTGAATTCCACTGGTCTGACTGGTAAGGAAATGAAGGCGACCTAAAACCGTGGAAAATGGGGAAAGAGAAGAACATTTCTGGCTATGGCAGAGCAGGAAGAGCTGCAGAGATTGAGGGTCTGAGATTGGACACGAGCAGGTTGTGATTGACAAGGAGCTCTGCTTGGAGAACAGGCTAAATGAGATGACTACATTTTGATTTCTTAATTGATATGTTTTAAATGTCACTGCAGGGTGGTGTTTGTGCCGGTGAGCTGAGAGAGCCCATGGATTCCTGGCACACCACAGCTCCAGGAAGGTTTTGGGGTTTGGCTGGGATCTGTGCCTAACTTGCTCTGCCACTGTTGTCTTTTTGGTTTGTGGAGCCCAGAACACGAGGCTGACGGTCCAGCTGTGAGAAAAAGCTCTCTGCTCATTTGGGAAATGCTGGGATATCTGCAGGACCATCCTGTGGCCTCACCTCATGGAGGTGCACCAGGAAAGCCCTGGGTTGGGCTGAAGACCTTTGCAACCCCTTTGTGGCCCGGAGAAGGCTTCAAGGTTTGTTTTTCTGCAGTGAGGCTCTGCATTTCTGACTCTGTGCAGGACTTGCAAGCCCGAGGTGGATCTGAGCCAGCTCTGAGCGTCGCCAGCACTGTGGGTAGAGCTGCTCGCTCTGAGCTCACTCTTACTTATGCCATAAACTGGGAGTAACTCCAAGGACGTGGGAGAGGTTGGACAGTGGAGAGCTAGTTCAGGATGAAGCAAGGCTGGCCGAAAGCCAAAGCAAATCCAATTTTCCTTCCACCCCTGAGACAGAAATTCTCGGAGCTTGAGTTCAGATTCGGCTCCGTGTTTCGGTTCAGCTCAAAGTGCTCCCTCTGTTTTAGTCTCAGCATCATCAAAGCCCCCTTAATAAGATTTGTATCTCTGGCACATTCCCTTTCAGCGTGCTGTTAATGCATCCAAAACGGCAACATCCCACATCCCATAATACTTGCATTTTTAAAGAATTATATGCTTTTTTTTTTTCTTTTTTTATTTTTTTTCTTTTTAAATCACTTTTTTTGGTCCAGACAGAGCAAGATAACAGTGTAGATGGAATCAATAGCACGCAGAACTGATAGAAATTACCCAGGCTTAATAAACTTCACGCATGGCTTCCTATTGCAGCTGTAAATCAACCCCAAACAAATAGAGATGCTGCTCTGGTGCTCTTTGAAATAAGGTGGTTATTAAAAGGGTTACAGATGACGCAGCTTTTATCTTTTTCAGGAAGTTTGGTTTCCTCCCATGTTTTTATTATGTTCCTGATGGTTGTGGTTTGTATGGAGAATTCCTCTTTCCCCAGAAAGTCTTGCAAGGAATTGCTGTGTTCCCAATAACTGTTTCCTCCACTTGTGACTCTGCTTGGATATACCCTGCTCTTGGGTATTTGGGACAATTTGGGGGGAGATTAATGCTAATAATCACCCCAAAATTTGAGCATCCATCTCCTTGCAGCAGCCACAACATCCTCCACGCAGAATTAGGTCCCTCTCCCCCTTCCCCGGGGAGATGTGGGAGAGATCAACATACCAAAGCAATTAAAAAATAATAATCACAGACCAGTAGCAAAGGAAAAAAGCATAAAAAGTGGGACTAATTTTATGACAAGAAATGAGGCTGTAAAACCAGGAGCAATTAGAGCACAAAGGCAATTAAACCATTTCAAAAGGCTCAGTGAAATTTATTTACTTCTCTCCTTTTTTTTTTTTTTTTCTGGGAGGCTTTTGGGGAATGGGGACCTCTTTTTTCCCCCTACCCCTGGAACCAGGAATTGCCTTTTTTACCTCAGGATTTTAACTCTTTATTTCTGGAGCTTAATTTTGTTTTGAGATAGAGAAAAGAAAGGCAGGTGCTTCTCCTCGCAGTGAAGCAGCAGGAGCCATCCCTGGTGGGGCATGGGGCTGCTTGTGAAGGTTTGGGTCACCTGCTCCTCCCTGAAAGTGTAACAGGGAGAAAAAGTCTCTGTGAATCCCCAAATCATGGGTTTTTATCAGGTTTTTTTTGCACTCTATGTGCTTGGGAGCCAAGGTGTTGGATACCTGGATTCAAACCCCCCACGATTTCAGTGGAACATCAGGAAAGTCCTTTGATGCAGCCAAGGAAAAGAGACTTTCCTCATGGAAATCACTGGTCTCTGCACCAAACACCTCTGGAAACCGTGTCCTTGAGCATCCCATCACCTATTTTAGGCATCACATTACCTAAGTCACAGCACCTAAAGTGCATCTCTGGATCTCACCCTAAATCCTGGGAAACTCAATAAGTGCTCACATGTTATGATGATGAGTTGGCCTATAACTCCCTAAATACGTCTCTATATATATCTCCA
>NW_020956311.1:123664-126045 GCF_003031625.1 Empidonax traillii | reverse complement strand
CTGGGGTGCTTGATGTCCCTGAATTCCACTGGTCTGACTGGTAAGGAAATGAAGGCGACCTAAAACCATGGAAAATGGGGAAAGAGAAGAACATTTCTGGCTATGGCAGAGCAGGAAGAGCTGCAGAGATTGAGGGTCTGAGATTGGACACGAGCAGGTTGTGATTGACAAGGAGCTGTGCTTGGAGAACAGGCTAAATGAGATGACTACATTTTGATTTCTTAATTGATATGTTTTAAATGTCACTGCAGGGTGGTGTTTGTGCCGGTGAGCTGAGAGAGCCCATGGATTCCTGGCACACCACAGCTCCAGGAAGGTTTTGGGGTTTGGCTGGGATCTGTGCCTAACTTGCTCTGCCACTGTTGTCTCTTTGGTTTGTGGAGCCCAGAACACGAGGCTGATGGTCCAGCTGTGAGAAAAAGCTCTCTGCTCATTTAGGAAATGCTGGGATATCTGCAGGACCATCCTGTGGCCTCACCTCATGGAGGTGCACCAGGAAAGCCCTGGGTTGGGCTGAAGACCTTTGCAACCCCTTTGTGGCCCGGAGAAGGCTTCAAGGTTTGTTTCTCTGCAGTGAGGCTCTGCATTTCTGACTCTGTGCAGGACTTGCAAGCCCGAGGTGGATCTGAGCCAGCTCTGAGCGTCGCCAGCACTGTGGGTAGAGCTGCTCGCTCTGAGCTCACTCTTACTTATGCCATAAACTGGGAGTAACTCCAAGGACGTGGGAGAGGTTGGACAGTGGAGAGCTAGTTCAGGATGAAGCAAGGCTGGCCGAAAGCCAAAGCAAATCCAATTTTCCTTCCACCCCTGAGACAGAAATTCTCGGAGCTTGAGTTCAGATTCAGCTCCGTGTTTTGGTTCAGCTCAAAGTGCTCCCTCTGTTTTAGTCTCAGCATCATCAAAGCCCCTTTAATAAGATTTGTATCTCTGGCACATTCCCTTTCAGCGTGCTGTTAATGCATCCACAACGGCAACATCCCACATCCCATAATACTTGCATTTTTAAAGAATTATATGCTTTTTTTTTGCTTTTTTTTTTTTTTGCTTTTTTATTTTTTTTTCTTTTTAAATCACTTTTTTTGGTCCAGATAGAGCAAGATAACAGTGTAGATGGAATCAATAGCACGCAGAACTGATAGAAATTACCCAGGCTTAATAAACTTCACGCATGGCTTCCTATTGCAGCTGTAAATCAACCCCAAACAAATAGAGATGCTGCTCTGGTGCTCTTTGAAATAAGGTGGTTATTAAAAGGGTTACAGATGACGCAGCTTTTATCTTTTTCAGGAAGTTTGGTTTCCTCCCATGCTTTTATTATGTTCCTGATGGTTGTGGTTTGTATGGAGAATTCCTCTTTCCCCAGAAAGTCCTGCAAGGAATTGCTGTGTTCCCAATAACTGTTTCCTCCACTTGTGACTCTGCTTGGATATACCCTGCTCTTGGGTATTTGGGACAATTTGAGGGGAGATTAATGCTAATAATCACCCCAAAATTTGAGCATCCATCTCCTTGCAGCAGCCACAACATCCTCCACGCAGAATTAGGTCCCTCTCCCCCTTCCCCGGGGAGATGTGGGAGAGATCAACATACCAAAGCAATTAAAAAATAATAATCACAGACCAGTAGCAAAGGAAAAAAAGCATAAAAAGTGGGACTAATTTTATGACAAGAAATGAGGCTGTAAAACCAGGAGCAATTAGAGCACAAAGGCAATTAAACCATTTCAAAAGGCTCAGTGAAATTTATTTACTTCTCTCCTTTTTTTTTTCTGGGAGGCTTTTGGGGAATGGGGACCTCTTTTTTCCCCCCACTGGCACCAGGAATTGCCTTTTTTACCTCAGGATTTTAACTCTTTATTTCTGGAGCTTAATTTTGTTTTGAGATAGAGAAAAGAAAGGCAGGTGCTTCTCCCTACAGTGAAGCAGCAGGAGCCATCCCTGGTGGGGCATGGGGCTGCTTGTGAAGGTTTGGGTCACCTGCTCCTCCCTGAAAGTGTAACAGGGAGAAAAAGTCTCTGTGAATCCCCAAATCATGGGTTTTTATCAGGTTTTTTTTGCGCTCTGTGTGCTTGGGAGCCAAGGTGTTGGATACCTGGATTCAAACCCCCCACGATTTCAGTGGAACATCAGGAAAGTCCTTTGATGCAGCCAAGAAAAAGAGACTTTCCTCATGGAAATCACTGGTCTCTGCAACAAACACCTCTGGAAACCGTGTCCTTGAGCATCCCATCACCTATTTTAGGCATCACATTACCTAAGTCACAGCACCTAAAGTGCATCTCTGGATCTCACCCTAAATCCTGGGAAACTCAATAAGTGCTCACATGTTATGATGATGAGTTGGCCTATAACTCCCTAAATACGTCTCTATATATATCTCCA
>NW_020956311.1:113232-123643 GCF_003031625.1 Empidonax traillii | reverse complement strand
TGGAAACCGTGTCCTTGAGCATCCCATCACCTATTTTAGGCATCACATTACCTAAGTCACAGCACCTAAAGTGCATCTCTGGATCTCACCCTAAATCCTGGGAAACTCAATAAGTGCTCACATGTTATGATGATGAGTTGGCCTATAACTCCCTAAATACGTCTCTATATATATCTCCATGTTCACTTAGAGGATGAAACCAGCTGACTGGAATATTTATTGCTGTGTTATTGATGCTGTGTGTTCCTGCAGCCCTGTGGGGGAGCAGGACCCTGAGCCCAGCCGGGGGATTTTGGGATCCTTAGGGGGAATGGGAAGTCCTCGGTTCTCTTCCACTGCCTGTGAGTGACTCGTGGAAGCCTCCAAATGACTTAGCCTGGTCCCCAAATTTCCCTCCTTCAGCTGTGTTAAGTGGGGACACTTAAAATGCATCTTACAGACAAGTAGATGGAGTGTCCCTTCTCCCAGTGAGGTCAGCAAGAGAAACTGAGGAAAGCCACATATTTTAGGACCTCAGTGAGACTTTTTTTCTAGGATTGCAACTTCATTCAACTTGAAAAATACCTCGGGAAACTTGAAGGTTACTCTGTGCTTTGCTTCCTTCCTCTGCAAAATGGGTCAAACCAGATGGAGTGGGAAGACCTGGCTGGGAACACCCAGAGGGCCCTCAGGTCACTGCTTTAATCACCCCAATAACGTCCAGTTCCATCTCAGTCAGCAGCTTGCAGAGACTCTTAGTGGCAAAGAGGCAACATAAAATCACCCTGTTTGTTGTGGTTAAGCCCTGAACTCTGCAGCACAAAGCTGGTGTCCTGGCTTTGCAAAGCTGTCTGCCCAAAAACCTCTCCCAGCTGATGAGGGCGCTGAGCTTGAAAATGAAATCGGTGGTGCTGCCCAAGGTGCTCCCTGGGGTGGACACACAAGGGTGGGGGCACCTGTTTCAGACCCATCAATCACAAGTGCTGAGATGTTTTGTGAAGGAAGGACTTCCCCCAAATTTACAGCTGAGAGCTCACAGCCAGCAAAGAGCCCGCTCCGTTCCTTGATGCCCAATCTGAATTTGTCTGAGCCTCTCCTGATTTCTCCAGATGATTTCCTGGTTCATAACTGGAAGGAAATTAAGGTTTTGAAGAGCCTGTAGCCTGAGATTTATTCCATTCCTGTTCCCTTTGAATCAGGAACCATCAATAGTCACGGTGTGTCACAGGGTGTCTAAATTACAACACACCATTTCAGCTGCCTAATTGGATGAATGAATTTTAGAGAAAATTAATGAATGGTGAAGAGCTCATTTTTTAGGGTTGATTTTTTTTATTTTTTTTTTCTCCTCTCCTCTCTCTCCCCATGCAAATTCCTGGCGATGTAAATCAATTGTCTGCGCTTGAAATTCATGAAGCGTTGAGGGGATCCCCACAGTTTTCCCAGCTCCCTCGTGGCTGCCTCGGGAGCTGATGGATAAACACAGCCAGCCAAAAACGCTGATTTGCTGCAATGGTTTTTGTAAATGGTTCTTTGGGGGTGTTTTTGCTGGCCTGGAAAAGGAGGATCTACCACCTCCCCCAGGATCCTGCAGCAGCCCAGGGGATGGGAGGGATGGTGGGGTGCAGTGAGCTCTAGTGCTCAGTTAATTGCTTTGGGCTTTTGCTTGGTGTGAAGGAAGAGACCAGTGTACAAAATAATATATATGTGTGGGATATATAAATATATATATAAAAATAATAAAGTAATAAGTAGAAAAAGTAACAGAATATAAAGGAAAAATATCTATATAAGTGTGTGTGTATATATATATATATATATATATATATATATATAAGTATATATATATTGGGGGTTGGAACTAGATGATCTTTAAGATCCTTCCAACCCAAACCATTTTAGGGCTCTTACTACATATATAAAAAATAAATATATATCAAGAACTATGGGCTTTTACTCTACCCATGAAGTGTTCATGTCTTGTTGCTTTTAGGGCTGCTGCCCTGCCCTGGGATTTACTGGGGGGCTCTGGGTGATGCTCAGTGCTGCTGCAGAGGGGTTTGGATTATTTGGGGAGTTTTCTTCCAGGCTTGTTTTTTCTCCTGCACTTTATTTCATCCTCCTGAAGAGAGGGAGACAGTCTGGAGTGAAGGAGAAAACGGGATGGGACGGGGAAAAAGAGAGCAGCAGCTACAGATGATTCCAGGGAGAGGGAGGTGGGAAGCTGACCTATTTCTTAAGTCATACATGTATTTATACACAGGGCCAGGTGTGCTTATTTCCTCTCGGATTTGAGGAAGGAAAGTAAAACAGGACCCAGATAACTGACCTGGTTTGAACCATTTTGTAGGATTTAACACAAAAAAAAAAAAAAAAAAAAAAAAAAAAAAAAAAAAAAAAAAAAAAAAAAAAAAAAAAAAAAAAAAAAAAAAAAAAAAAAAAAAAAAAAAAAAAAAAAAAAAAAAAAAAGTCCCTCTGGATTTCAGAAACTTCAGCTGAAGTTTTACCACTTGGAGCACATTTGAATCTCACCAGGTAACTTCATTTGGTTTCCTTAATGAAGGCAGCACAGCGGGGTTAATTCTGCTTTCTATGTAAAAAGATTAAGTAGTAGTTGGGTAAAACACTTCATCACTGAAGTGATTTTCGGGATGTACTCACTCTGAAGGCACAGATGTAATACCTGCTTTTAAATTCAATTAGCTCTGACTCAGTTGTGTTGCCTGAATACATTACCACAGCTTGAGATAGTCAGTGTTATTCTTTAAAGCTAAAAAAAAAAAAAATATGGGGGGAAAAAAAAGGAAAAAAAAAAATTTGGAGATTTCCCTAAATGTGCTTTAATTCCCTCAATATGTCATGTGCCTTAACAGCTCCTGACACTCCCATCCTGGGTTTTCCCCTACCCTGGCAGTAATTCCCACCCTGGCACACAGCTGTGGGGGGCTCCAGGGTTCCAGAGGGGGAAAGGTGGTCAGATCTCTAATTTACAGCTTTTCCCCTCTTTTTTGACACCCTCAATCCTTACAAGCTCTGGGATTTGGGCCACTGGCCCACCCCGTGCCCCAGAGCAGGTCCCTGCCCCTGCCACTACCTGTTGATTAAATTTTTATGTGGCATCAGAGGGAAAGGCTATTTGAAAGCTAAATTAATTAACACTTGTAAAACACTTGGAGATCCAAGGATGAAAGGCACACTAGAAATGCAATTTATTTTATAATTATCGAGACAACGAGCCTGAAAGACAACGAGGCTCCTGTTGGTGGGGGGATGTTTTATTTTAATTAAATCTGAGGCCGTGACAATAGGTTTCCAAGGACAAGGACCTCCTGGAGATGATGTCCAACCACCAGCACTGGTGGTTGGCACTGGGGCTTGGGGATGGCAGCTGGGAGGACTGGGCTGTAGCAGCCTCCAGGTCTGTGTGGGGAAGGGACTTTTTGCAGGAAAATAAGAGCTGAACCCCAATTTTTCCTGCAAAGCAAGGAAAAGACGGTGGGATTAGTGGGATAGATCCATCCTGAGATGGGAACAGGCAGAGCTTTCACGTGCCCTCAGGATTGCTGGAAACGGAGGAATAAAAACCCAATTCACAGGAATTTATGAATTAAAAAAAAAAGAAGAAGTGTATTTTAAGGTTATTCAAGCAATCCTGAATGTCTGGCTTTTGTTGGCTTTTCCCAACACATCCATTCATTGTTTGCCTCTTTCTCTGGGCTATAAACCATCTGTTTTCTTTTTGAAGCGAACACACTTGTGCTGGGGCTGCCAGGCACTCCAGGTCTCCTCTCCCAAACATTTCTCCCGGGATTTGAAGGGGTTTTTGGGGACCCCTCACCCCGTTCCTGCCATCTGTCTGTGGCCACCACGGATGGGTTGCTCTGTGTGTGCTGGGTTTGGCTCTTGTGGCCAGAAGGTTAATACCTGCCCTAATAAAATCAGATCTCAGCACGCTCCAGCAAATTAACTACTCTCAGCCAGAGGGTTAGTTTAAAAAAAAAAAAAAAAATTAACTTTTTAAATGTAATTTAAAAATTGCCCCTGAAATGCCCCGGAAATTCCCCGGGGTCTGGGGATCTCTGCTGTGCTTCACCACGGGGTGTCTGTCAGTGGCTCTGATCTCAATTAACACTCATTTTTCTGTTCCTGAAGGACTGGGGGAGCCTGAAGAGCATAAAAATCTTCATTGCTGAAGATGGGGATTTGTACCAGCTCCTCTGGACAGGCCATTTCCCCCTGGGACATGCAGTGGTCCCACAGCTGAGCTCAGTGACCTTACAAGACTCTGAAGAACCCACCCTTGATACAGGTGAGACTCCAAAACAAATACATTAAGAAGAAATCACCAAGGCTGCAACAAAACCTCCAGATGGGGCTTTCAGCTTCTCACACACAAATCAAATCCACCACGAGCCTGGGGCAGCTCTGGGAGTCTCTGTTGGCTGGTGAGCACATCCCAGGGTGCTGCTGGAAGACACCTGAGCCAGGGCTGTCCTGATGGTGGGGATGGGGGTGGCACAGCTCCAGTTTTTCTCAAGATAGGTAGATTTGCAGACCACAAGGAGCAAAACTGGATTTTGGACAAATCAAAAACCCCCCCACACACCCTTGTTCTCCAGTGAGAAACCACACTTTGGTCCAGGATTCATCCCAAAGTCCATCCACTGGAGGCTGGTCTTGCCAAAAGCACCTTTGTAAAGGGAAACTCCCAAAAGAAACCAAACCTGTTGCCTCGTTGTGGGTGAAGCTGTTGCCACATATTGGGTGAAAAAGGGTTTTGAAGAACCCACTGCTCTTGGACAGCAACCACAAGCTGAGCCTTGGTCCTGCCGAGTTCCTCAGGTGTCAAAGAGGAGCTGGAATTCACAAACACACGGATTTCTCCTTGAAACGTTGCCTCCAGGATTCCTTCCTGAAGGGCTCCTGCCACCTCCCTGCCTGCAAACTTATTTCTCCTGCTTGTTTTCGCTCTAATGGTGGAACTGAGATCAAAATGCAGCTCTGCAAACACCCTGAGACAACCTCAGCTCCGAAGAGGGAGGCAGGGGAGGAGAAAAGAGAAGCAAAAGCCTATTTGATCGCTGGGGAAGTCAAGGCAGGGAGAAACTTCCACGAGAAAAACTTCATCAGAAGCAGGAACTGTGGGTGGATCTTCATCTCTTCACCTAAATTTGTTCTTACAGTCAGGCTGAGGTTCTCCTCCTGGATCCAAACCTCACGAAAAACTCCAGGTCCATCTCGATGGCTTTTTTGAAATCGCTCCTTCCCGTCACCACTTAATTCCTCCACGCTCCTTCCTGCCAAAGACAGCAGGTTCTCTGGCTGCTGTGCCTTGGCTGGGGGAACTCTGATTAAAACTGTTTTAATAGCATTTTATTTCTGAAAGCCTTGTGGGCTGCACACCAGATCAGAGCAAGGGCAGGGCTTCCTGCCGCGAAGAAGGGCGTGCGGAGGCTGGAGAGAGACTGTCAGTAAATCCAGCCAGAAATGCCGCTTCCCCTAATGAGTCTCCCCGGGTTTTCTGGCTCTGAGAATCCTAGAGCACTAAAGGCAGAGCGAAGAGACCCTGGTAGCTGTGCTTATCTGAGCAGCAGGCACGTTGGCTCATTGATTTAACGCAGCTTTCGCTCCGTGGATTTTTTTTTTTTTTTATTCGCGGCTGGTGAGGGTCGGTCGGGGGAAGCACGAGGCAGGAAAGCCATCCTGGCTAAAAGAGGTTGGTTGAGCACGGGGCAGGGATGGAAGGGGTTTAGAGAGGTGGCCAGGAGCCCCAGGGATGAGGTCTGGTTGTACCATCAGCCCCACGTGTGACAGTCAATCCCATCTGCAGGGACGCTTCAGTGGGGCTCGGCGCTCAGTCTCTACCCATGGGGACCCCCCTACCCATCTGAGGGGTCACATCTGCTGTGGAGGGTACAATTGGCAGCTACTGCTTGGAACTGTGTGAAGAATTCAAGGACAAACTCCCTCCCTTTTTTGTGCCTGAGCCCGTGGCTGGGGGGGGGCTGCAGGGAACAATCTCAGTTCTGCATTTTATCTCCCATCGTTTCCAGTCACTTTCTTGCTCCTTGCAGGGGATCTCCCCGAGGCTGCCTGGCTGGTGCTCACAAGATAGGATGGTTTGGGTTGGAAATGACCTTTTAAGGCCCTTTTGTCCATGGGCAGGGACACCTTCCACTGTCCCAAGTTGCTCCAACCTGGCCTTGGACACTTCCAGGGATGGGGCAGCCACAGCTCCTCTGCCCAACCTGTGCCAGGGCCTGCCCACCCTCATTGTGTGATTCTCCTATTGCAGCACCCACCTGTCCATCACCCCATGGATTTTGGCTGACAGGGATACAAGGACATGCCCTGGACTGAGGACATGCAAGGGGAGATTTGAGCTCCCACAGCACTGGAGTAACTGGGGGAGCTGGTGGCCTCATCAGCTGCTGCAGGGGACATTTGCTGGGAAGCAGCAGCTTTCTCCGCTGTGGAGAATCCAATTAAGCTCTTATTAAATTAATTTGCTGTCTTTTTTTTTCTTTTTTTCCCTGTCCCTAACTTGCTTTTAGAGCCTTGGGCTGGAATTTTCCTGAAGGAGCCTCTAATGGTGGTTGCTTAGTCCTGGCAGAGGCTCTTTTTGGCTCCAGGGCTGAAGAAGGGACCTGTGGGCTCAGTTCTGGGGACACTGATGGGATGGGCTTGGTCACTCCAGCTTCAGCAGGAGAGGGAGAAGGGCAAACATCTGCAGTCTGCTGCTACAAACACAGGGGATGGTCCTCCAGACAGGGGTGATCATCCAGACTGGGACAGGGAAGTCTCCAGTCCCACTCTGGTGATTGCTTCCTGCCTGATGTCCAAGGCATGCTGCAGAATTTCTTCCATACTCTCCACTTTGGATCATTTTGGACCAGAGAAATGAGCTGGGGGGGGGGGCAGTTTCCCAGGAAGAATTAATCCTCCCACAAAGCAGCCTTTGAGAAAACCTCCCTTCTAGCTGCAGGTTTAAGCCCAAGAGGCACATCAGCCTTCCCAGGAGGAGGTGGAAGCTGGAGAAGGCTGTGGTGGAGTCAGTGATGGATGAGGGATGGTGATTGTTGCAGACAGAAAGGGGAGGTGGGCTGGGAGGGGCTGGCCAGGGTTACAGAGTCCTCCTGCCTTTGCTCCTGCAATGATTTCCTGCACTTGGCTCTTTGAATTTATTTCTCGTCTAAGCACCTCCAGATCCATTATCAATATTAACAGCAGCAGAGGTGTTTTAGAAAGGAGGGAAATAAGGCAGAGGGTGACAAAATAACTCGGTCAGAGCCACCACAGAAAGACCATGGGCTCTGCACCCAGGTGTCTGTGCAGAAATCTGGGGGGGCTCTGGGGTCCTCTCACCTGCAGACCCCACCATTGCATATTCATGGAATGGTTTGGGTTGGAAGGGACCTTAAACCCATCCAGTTCCACCCTCTGTCTGTCTGTCCCCACCTCACCCACCCCAAGGGCTGACTTGAGCCCCCACCACTTTTCCCTCTGCTTATGCAACAGGGAGGGAAGGATTTGGGTCCGAGCCCGGGCGGGACAGGGTGTCCCCAAACCCTAATGAAAGTCTCCACAGCCTGGCTGGAGCTTCGTGGGGAGAAAAAATTGATTTATGATGTGAGTCAATGATGTTTCTCTGCCAAAATACATAAAAGGTACAGGCTGATGAGTCAAAGGCAGCTCCATCTACATAATGGATTTGTTGCCTGGAAGGGGGAGGCTGGGATGTCTCTATTAACCTCCCTGAACCCCACAAGGATGGGATGGAGGGGAAGGCCTGACAGAGAGATTATATACACATATATATATACACATACATACAAAATACATATTTAAACCAACATTTGAAATGACAAAGCAAACCCCCAGCTTTTCAGATGGAAGCGCAAGCCTTGGATTTACCTTCCAATAATCCCCACGGCCCCTGTTGCTGCTGCTCTGACACATTGTGTGGGAGTGTGGGACGTGTATCAAAGGGTGCAATTTAATCTCTGTTTTTAAAAATGTAATGATTTTACATCAGTCTCGTGATTCCTGGGTCCTGTCTAATGATATTTTATTTTTTCTACCCGGCAGCACTGTGATGGACCTGCCAGCTTTTCTGTTGTATAAAGATTTCTTCTTTAAATGACAGGAAACATGATTTCCCCCAATATTTATATTAATTCTATGCCATTATTGCTTTATTTCTGGGCTCTGAAAGCAGGAAGATTTGTGTTTCATAATCCATGCAGGAAGGCTGAGTTGATATATTGGTTGCAAATGAAGAAAAGCACGTGTGGCTCTTCCCCAGTAGGTTTAATTTTATCCATCTGGCTCAATCATGGCAGCAGATTAAGTAAAAATTTTCAGTGGAGTTGCGTTGGCATAACTTGGCTTTTTTTTTTAACTTAAATATTGAGGTAGTTTCTGGTCTGGGGAGGGATCTAACTCCATATTTCTTGCCTTTTCTTTATTCCTGTGGGTCCCAGCTGGGCACCCTTGGCTGGCAGCTGAATTCATAAATTGCTTCAAACCAAATCCTGCACCAAAACAAGCTTTTTTTAATCCAAACCCCCTCGAATCTGCAATCCTGGGACTTGGCCCAGCATCAGGAATAATATGTAGCATGTAGGAGGAATAACTCTGCTCCTTTCACGGGCTCCACCGATGCCGACGAGCCGCTCATTTCACCGCTGCAGCTCAGGGACGCTCTGGAAATTGGAAAAACATCACAAAAACATCAGAGGATCACAGAATCCCAGACTTGCTTGGGTTGGAAGGGACCTCAGTTCTGCCCCTGCCATGGGCAGGGACGCCTTCCACTATCCCACGTGCTCCAACCTGGCCTTGGACACTTCCAGGGATGAGGCAGCCACAGCTTCTCTGGGCAGCTTGTCCAACCCTGGGCCATCCTGGCCCTTGTCTGTCTGTCCCAGTTTGTCCTTTTGTCCCCTGGGTTTCAAAGAAGGGGCTAAAAATCACAACAGACTTTACGAGTGTTTTTGCTCACTGGTCGTTATTGGGGCACAAAGCTGGAGTTTCAGGATTTTCCTCCTCTGCACAACACTTTCCCCCCAAATGGTTAAAGCACAGTGTTTGGACAAGCTCTGTGTATTATCACATTTAGCCTGTTACGCATATTAAATTAAAATATTTATTTTAGAACTGGAAGCCAAACCTGAATCACTTAGTGCTGTGGAAATAAAATGACTCCACTTCACCAAAGGCCAGAGAACGCAGGGAACGTCTCAACCCTCTCCCCACCCATTGCACTGAATCCCAGGATGCTTTCAGATTTTCTGGCACTGTGTTTGCTGCTGGTGGGGTGGCACCAGGGGAGATCCCGTATCCCACCCAGGGAGGTCCCACATCCCACCCCACAGGTCTCACCCTGCTCTCAGTTCATCCAGAACCCTTTGCATCCCCGCTGGAGCAGCGGTTTGGCAGCAGTCGTGGCTCCGCAGCAGTTTATTACTTGCTGGGGGGCAGGAGGATTTTTTTTATTATTATTCCAGCTTCCTCTCCTTTCTCATTTCTGCTGAAAGCACAAAAAACTTGTTATGATTTACCTCCTGACACAGCAGGTCGAGGCCCGCAGGCAGCCACAAATCAGCGGTGGGACAAGAGTCCGTTTGGAGCGGGGCCATGGATGCAGGATGCTGTGCCTGGGGGGCTCTGTCTCCAGTGGGTGACTGTGGGGGGACCAGAGCACCACGGGGTCCCCAACATCCCTCTTTTGACCCCAGACATCATGGTGCTGAGCTACCCCCCAGCTTGTAGGACTGGGCTGAGTGCTGCTGGAGGAGACCCTCATGCTTTGGGTAGAGCAGGAGGGTTGTGCCTGGGAAAGGGTTGTGAGCTCCCACTGGGTTTATTCTCCTGAATCTTTTTGGCTGGAAAAGCTCAAAGGGAACACAGACTGCTGGTGCCTGCAGTGGGATGGTCGGTGGTGCTGAGCAGGACTGGTCCCTGCAACGGAGCTGATGGGATGCACAGAGCACGTTCGGTTTCTTGAACCAAACCCTGCCTAATAAATTTTAAAGCAATATGAGGGTTTAACCTGCATTTTTTTACTTCATTCCAGTGCTCAGGTGGAGGAGCAGTGTTACACCTCCCCTGGTCCTGCTGGTGAGGATGAGGTGAAGATGCCTCTGGCAGCTCAGCCCCTCATCCCAGACTGGAGTGTCAGGAACCAGCACGAGCCTCGGAGCCTGAGATTAAATGTGCACTGCGAAATGTTTGTTATAATTAATTATGATAACTCTGAAAACTCTTCACATAAATAGACAGGCCCTTTTCTTCCTAATTTCACTCAATTTAGCTGTCGTTCCATAAATTTCACAGTCGGTTTTGCAAAAAGCTGCAGTTTCCAGTTGAGGTTTTTTTTCTTTTTTTTTTAAATTCTTGTTATTTATTTATTTAATTAGTAATCACTTTT
>NW_020956311.1:109683-112998 GCF_003031625.1 Empidonax traillii | reverse complement strand
AACTCTGAAAACTCTTCACATAAATAGACAGGCCCTTTTCTTCCTAATTTCACTCAATTTAGCTGTCGTTCCATAAATTTCACAGTCGGTTTTGCAAAAAGCTGCAGTTTCCAGTTGAGGTTTTTTTTCTTTTTTTTTTAAATTCTTGTTATTTATTTATTTAATTAGTAATCACTTTTTTTTTTTTTTATTTTTTTTTATAATCAGGGAACTACACTTAATTCTTAGGGCAAAAAGCAAATCAGATGATGAAGGCTGAACCAGAAACCAGGTGAGAATACATAATTACATGGCATGGGGTGGGGGGGGTTGCCTTTGTTAGGCTATGGTGGAAGATGCTGCCTCACTCCAAAATCCACCCAAGCACCAGAAACTGCAACTAAGAGCAGAATGTGGCCTCTCTTCTCAAGGCTGAACACTCCTGGCATGTTGCAGATATCGTGCTCTTGAGCTGCCCCATCTGAAATGGAGACATTTTTCCTCTTTAAGAACCAAGGCGTGAAATAAATAAAACTCCACGTCCTCTACTTTTTCAGCCAGTAAGTGCTGCCCCCACTCCCCCCCCTCCCTTTCCCTTTATAACGGGTTATTAACCAGCCCTGAGCTGGGATGGAGCCACGATGCTCCTGGCCCTGCCTTGCTGTCCTCATGCCTCGTTGCTCGCAATAAATCACCAGCAGCCACAGGAAAGTGGGGGTTAACAACGCATGACTCCGTCCTCCATCTCCCTGTTCAGGGGTCTGAGGAATGAAGAATGGTCACTGCCTGCCTGGGAAAAGAAGAATTAAAAAAGGGAAATCCAGGGAAATCAAGGAGGTGGGTGCCTGGGGTAGGAGAGGGCACCCTGCAAACCCCCCCAAAATGCAAATGTTTGAGATGCTCAAACGCTGTTGTCTCATCTCACCGATGCTCTTTGCTGGTCCCTTTGGCAAGATGATCTAACAAGTAGGGAAAAAAGCAGGGATAGAACAAATATCTCAGTGACAGAGTTACCTGGAAAAGAGGCTGAAACAACAAAAGACAATTATAGAAGAAAAACAAGGACATGATTTTCCTAATGTAATTTCAGTCACTCAGAACAGTCCTCCTGGCCTGATAAGCGAATCTTTTTACTTCTGTTTCAAGCTGCCTTCAGCCACAGAGATCAGATATCTGTTTCTCCTGCTTTTATTATCAAAAGAAATCCATATTAGTTCAGTTTTCACTTGGAATTCAAGAAGAAAACGCTTCCTTCCCGACAATTTTATGTATTTATCCCCTTGGCTAAAGCCTTTGATTCTGAGAAGCGCAATTAGCAAGTGGCGGCTGTGCAGTTTGACTTCTAACCGGAGAAACTCCCAGTGCAAATGGAAAGCAGGGCTTTAATGAAACACAGCACTTCCTCTCACCATCTCCCTGTAATTTATTCTGACCCACAGCCACCTGAGCCGGTGTGCAGGCACACACATGCAGGAGTGGATGATAATGGCAGTGTCCTTGGCGTCCCCGGCCCTCCGAGCGCAGTGGAAAGCAAAAGCAAATAGTGCAGAGCACAGAGTCATCAGCAGACTTAAGTGCCATCGTCAGATTGCTGTCTGGTTTAAGGAGGGGGTTTGTGAGCACTTCCAGGGATGGGGCAGCCACAGCTTCTCTGGGTAACCTGTGCCACGGCCTCCCCACCCTCACAGGGAAGAATTTCTTTCCAACGTCCCATCTATGCCTGCCCTCTGGCAGTGGGAACCCATTCCCCCCTGTCTTGTCACTCCAGATCTTTGTCTGAAGTCCCTCTCCAGCTCTCTTGGAGCCCTTTTGTGGGCTCCAAGGTCTTCCTGGAGCCTTCTCTTCTCCAGGCTGAACAGCCCCAGCTCTCTCAGTCAGTCCTCATAGGAGAGATGTTCCATCCTTCACATCATCTTTGTGACCCTACACCCAGTTATTCCCCTGCAAGACAAATCCATCAATCCCTTCAAGTGATATGTGGGTCTGATTCTCCTCCCAAGCTGGCATCACTCAGGGGGACCCCATGGAGTCCTTGCAAGCAGGACCAGACCCACATGTGCCCCAGGATCAGTCCTGGCTCATGTGAGCACAGCAGGCAGCGGGGCAGAAGCTGCAGTTGTAATTCAGTGTAAGCACTCCTGTCTCCCTCAGGGTACCTCTCTCACCCCAGCTGTGTCCAGGGGGATGTGTTCCATCTAGACCTTTGCCCTCTGGATGGGGAATTTGGTGGGATGAGATCTCCCTGCACCTCCCCAGAGCCAGACTCATCCCTGGGGCTGGCTCAGCAAAGGAAACCACGAGGAGAAAAACCCTGAGCGTGAGAGCTGGAAAGAGCTCCCTGCTGAGATGATAACGCAGCTTTACCCTCCAGGAGGATGAGGGACCTTTGATTTAGTGAGAGACGTGTGAGACAGGAGCTGACTCAGGCAGGGAGATGATTTCGGGTGGGTGGGTGGCGGAGCGGAGCCGCACGTTCCTGTCCACATCACCTCCAGGTACCACTCTGAGACTCCTCTAATAACCCCCATCTCCACAATTCCCAGCAAAAGGTGGGGAATATGATGGATGAGGTCAGACAGGATGATTGAACTCTCCCTCCTGGCCTTAAAACCAGGAATTTATTGAACTTCAGTGCAGCCGATGCCTGTAGCTCCGGTGGGGTCTCCCTGCAGGTGATGTCCTCGAGTTGTTCCCTGTCAGCGCTGCCAACTTTACTTGTGACATCTACAAATTGTCTGGGGCCATATCCCTGCAGCAGTGACAGCTGACACCTTGTATCTGGGTGTGGGAGGCCTGGGGATGGGGGTGGGGGAGGTTGTTTGGGCTTTCCTCCAGGAGAGATTCCTTCACCACAGGAAGGTGGGCCCTCAAATCTCCAGCAAGTGAGATAGAAATGGCGATTCCAGGAGGGGGAAATGCACACCCACCCTAACCAGCACCCACTGTGCCCACTGTCCTTCCTCCCCACATCTCCACACCAGCCCTCTTGTTCTCAGACCTTCCCCCAGGGCTGTGTTCCCCCCCCTCTCCCCAGCTCAGCAGCCTCATCAGGGCACGGAGAACACAGAGGAGCATCCTACAAGTGGGGCACTGCCAGGTGTTTCCTGCAGTGGCTGGGCAGGCACAGCTCAGCACCTGGATATGAGACATCCTTTCCCAAGCACCCACTTCTCTCCTGCCACAAAACCCCCTTTTTTTACCCTTAACACCCCCCCCCCCCAAGAAGAGGCAGCCAGCAAAGTGACTCCCCAGTGTCAGAGCTGTTGAGAGGTGGGGAATAATCAGAGAATCATGGAATGGCCTGGATTGGAAGGGTCCTTAGAGATCAGTTGGTTC